>NC_091436.1:20750670-21053422 GCF_964237555.1 Oryctolagus cuniculus
CAGATCAACAGGATAGAAGATCAAAAAGGATACAGTAGATTTAAATGACACTATAGGACAAATGGATCTAACAGATATCTACAGAACTTTTCATCCTAACAGAAAGCATTTACATTCTTCTTATCAGTACATGGAAACTTCTCTAGGATTGACCACATACTAGGCCATAAAGCAAGTCTCAGCAAATTCAAAAGAATTAGAATCATACCATGCAGCTTCTCAGACCATAAAGGAATGGAGTTGGAAATTAGCAACTGAGGAATCCCTAGAGCATATGCAAATGCATGGAGATTAAACAACATGCTCCTGAATGAACAATGGGTCATAGAAGAAATTAAAAGAGAAATCAAAAATTTTCTGGAAGTAAATGAGGATAACAGCACAACATACCAAAACTTACGGGACGCAGCAAAAGCAGTGTTAAGAGGAAAGTTTATATCAATAGGTGCCTACATCAAGAAATTGGAAAGGCACCAAATAAATTAGCTTTCAGTTCATCTAAAGGATCTAGAAAATCTGCAGCAAACCAGACCCAAATCTAGTAGAAGAGAAATAATTAAAATCAGAGAGGAAATCAACAGGATTGAATCAAAAAAAAAAAATTACAAAACATCAGCCAAAAGAGGAGCTGGTTTTTTGAAAAAATAAACAAAATTGACACCCCATTGGCCCAACTAACTAAAAAAAGAAAAGACCCAAATCAATAAAATCAGAGATGAAAAAGGAAACGTAACAACAGACACCACAGAAATAAAAAGAATCATCAGAAACTACTACAAGGACCTGTATGCCAGCAAACAGGGAAACCTATCAGAAATGGATAGATTCCTGGACACATGCAACCTACCTAAATTGAACCAGTAAAACACAGAAAACCTAAACAGACCCATAACTGAGACAGAAATTGATACAGTAAAAAAGGCCCTCCCAACAAAGAAAAGCCCAGGACCAGATGGATTCACTGCTGAATTCTACCAGACATTTAAAGAAGAACTAACTCCATTTCTTCTCAAACTACTCAGAACAATCAAAAAAGAGGGAATCCTCCCAAATTCTTTCTATGAAGCCAGCATCACCTTAATTCCTAATCTGGAAAAAGATGCAGCATTGAAAGAAAATTAAAGACCAATATCCCTGATGAACATAGATGCAAAAATCCTCAATAAAATTCTCACAAATAGAATGCAACAACACATCAGAAAGATCATCCACCCAGACCAAGTGGGATTTATCCCTGGTATGCAGGGATGGTTTAATGTGCGCAAGACAATCAATGTGATACACCACATTAACAGACTGCAGAAGAAAAACCATATGATTATCTCAATAGATGCAGAGAAAGCATTTGATAAAATACAACACCCGTTCATGATGAAAACTCTAAGCAAACTGGGTTTGGAAGGAACATTCCTCAATACAATCAAAGCAATCTATGAAAAACCCACAGCCAGCATCCTATTGAATGGGGAAAAGTTGGAAGCGTTTCCACTGAGATCTGGTATCAGACAGCGATGCCCACTCTCACCACTGCTATTCAATATAGTTCTGGAGGTTCTAGCCAGAGCTATTAGGCAAGAAAAAGAAATTAAAGGGATACGAATTGGGAAGGAAGAACTCAAACTATCCCTCTTTGCAGATGATATGATTCTTTACTTAGGGGATCCAAAGAACTCTACTAAGAGACTATTAGAACTCATAGAAGATTTTGGCAAAGTAGCAGGATATAAAATCAATGCACAAAAATCAATAGCCTTTGTATACACAGGCGATGCCATGGCTGAGGAAGAATTTCTAAGATCAATACCATTCACACTAGCTACAAAAATAGTCAAATACCTTGGAATCAACTGAACCAAGGATGTTAAAGATCTCTACGATGAGAATTACAAAACCTTAAAGAAAAAAATAGAAGATGATACCAAGAAATGGAAAAATCTTCCATGCTCATGGATTGGAAGAATCAATATCATCAAAATGTCCATTCTCCCAAAAGCAATTTACAGATTCAATGCAATACCAATCAAGATACCGAAGACCTTCCTCTCAGATCTGGAAAAAAATGATGCCGAAATTCATATGGAGACACAGGAGACCTCGAATAGCTAAAGCAATCTTGTACAACAAAAACAAAGCCGGAGGCATCACAATACTAGATTTCAGGATATACTACTGGGCAGTTGTTCTCAAAACAGCATGGTACTGGTACAGAAACAGATGGATAGACCAATGGAACAGAATTGAAACACCAGAAATTAATCCAAACATCTACAGCCAACTCATATTTGATCAAGGATCCAAAACCAATCCCTGGAGTAAGGACAGTCTATTCAATAAATGGTGCTGGGAAAATTGGATTTCCACATGCAGAATCATGAAGCAAGACCCCTACCTTTCCCCTTACACAAAAATTCACTCAACATGGATTAAAGATTTAAATCTATGACCCGACACCATCAAATTATTAGAGAGCATTGGAAAAACCCTGCAAGATATAGGTGCCGGCAACGACTTTTTGGAAAACACCCCAGAAGCACAGGCAGTCAAATCCAAAATTAACATTTGGGATTGCATCAAATTGAGAAGTTTCTGTACTTCAAAAGAAACAGTCAGGAAAGTGAAGAGTCAATCGACAGAATGGGAAAAAATATTTGTAAGCTATGCAACAGATAAAGGGTTGATAACCAGAATCCACAAAGAAATCAAGAAACTCCACAATATCAAAACAACCCACTTAAGAGATGGACCAAGGACCTCAATAGACATTTTTCAAAAGAGGAAATCCAAATGGCCAACAGACACATGAAAAAATGTTCAAGATCACTAGCAATCAGGGAAATGCAAATCAAAACCACAATGAGGGTTCACCTCACCCCGGTGAGATTGGCTCCCATTCAGAAATCTACCAACAACAGATGCTGGAGAGGATGTGGGGAACAAGGGACGCTAACCCACTGTTGATGGGAATGCAAACTGGTTAAGTCACTATGGAAGTCAGCCTGGAGATTGCTCAGAAACCTGAATATAACCCTACCATTCAACCCAGCCATCCCACTCCTTGGAATTTATCAAAAGGAAATTAAATTGGCAAACAAACAAGCTGTCAGACACAGGCTCAGAAAACTTAGGTAGTTTGACCCAGATTGTACAGTGAGTGAACAGCTGAGGTGGGATCCAGGGGTCTGGCTCGGGAGCTTGCCCTCCTATTAATCACTACTGACTACCATTCACTTTACATCTGTTCATGCTAGCTTCTCAAAGAAACAACTTCAACAGAATTGACTTAACATTTAACTTTCTGTTAAAAACTGGCCGTGTGAAAAATTAAATGTAAAGCTATGTAAAGTCTTTAATAAAAGTGATTTTTAATTTTAAATGTAAAGCTATGTAAAGTCTTTAATATAATTGATTTTTAAGGATATATTTATTTATATATTTGAAAGGCAGAGAGATCTTTTATACACAGGATCACTCCCCAAATGGCGACAATAGCTGGGGCTGGGCCAAGCTGAAGCCAGGAGCCCAGAACTTCTTCCTAGTCTCCCACCCGGGTGAAAGGGAACCAAGCTCTGGACCATCATCTGCTGCTTTCCCAGGCAGTAAGCACATATGCAAGGAGCTTAATTGGAAGCAGAGCAGGACTTGAACGAGCACTCTAATATGGGATGCTGGCATGGCAAGTGATAGCCATGGTTCACCCTCCAATGGCCGCCGTGGCCGGTGCGCTGCGGCCGGCGCACCATGCTGATCCGATGGCAGGAGCCAGGAGCCAGGTGCTTTTCCTGGTCTCACTCCATTTTGGGTTTTAGTTTTAGTTTTTATTTTTGCCTCAGAGTTTAAATGACGCGTTTATCAGGAACAGCTAACTTTTCATAGCTTTTCTACACCCCGTCAATCTTCTTGTTCCTACACTCAGCTAGGAACTTGACAATTAGATGTGAGGCAGATGTGTCCCATGCTTTCATCAAGCTGAAAATTCAATGTGGTAGGCATACAACTACTTCTAGAAAGGAAAAGTACTGCATGCTCTGAGAATATATTACTACTGCAGGACAGAACCTTGTCAACGAGGCTAGGATATCCTTAGGGTAGTGATATGTATGCTGAGCTATAAAGCATGAGAGGGAATCCTACTTCCTAGAGTGATTTCTATTTAAGAAGAAGAAAATGTAGAAGATGACAAGGAGCGAAGGTTGGCTCCTGTATAAAATTTAGTTAATTTGCCGAGGGGAACTGATAGAACACATTCTATTGGCACCTGCCTATGATACCAGTTGAATAGAAAGAAGGCAGAGGGGCGGGTGCCGCGGCTCACTACCTAATCCTCCGCCTGCGGCGCCGGCACACCAGGTTCTAGTCCCGGTTGGGGCACCGGTTTTGTCCCAGTTGCTCCTCTTCCAGTCCAGCTTTCTGCTGTGGCCCAGGAAGGCAGTGGAAGATGGCCCAAGAGCTTGGGCCCTGCACCTGCATGGGAGACCAGGAGGAAGCACCTGGCTCCCGGCTTTGGATCAGCACAGCGCACCGGCCATAGCAGCCACTGTGGGGTCAACCAACAGAAGGAAGACCTTTCTCTCTGTCTCTCTCTCCTTCTCACTGTCTAACTCTGCCTGTCAAAAAATAAAAATAAAAAGGAAGAAGCTAGAGGTACCTAGCTTACTTAGTAGAGTGCTTTAAGTGGGCAGGGATAGTGCGGTAGTTCTCAATTTTAACATAAAAACCCACCCAGGGAGTTATTTCAAAGAAACAGAAGTGAGAGGGCTGGCGCCGCGGCTCAATAGGCTAATTCTCCGCCTGCAGTGCCGGCACACAGGGTTCTAGTCCTGGTCGGGGCACCGGATTCTGTCCCGGTTAGCCCTCTTCCAGGCCAGCTCTCTGCTGTGGCCCGGGAAGGCAGTGGAGGATGCCCCAAGTGCCTGGGCCGTGTACCCGCATGGGAGACCAGGGGAGGCACCTGGCTCTGGCTTTGGATCAGCACGGTGTGCAGGCCACGGCGGCCATTGGAAGGTGAACCAAAGGCAAAGGAAGACCTGTCTCTCTGTCTCTCTCTCTCACTGTCCAGTCTTCCTGTCAAAAAAAAAAAAAAAAAAAAAAAAAAAAAGTGAGAGAAAAAAGAACCTGTTTGATTTAGTGAAAAAGAAATTTGCAAACTAAAGGAAACCATTATAAGAAGGTGATCACATTGATTTCCTTAGTATCTAAAAATGCCTACAAAAGACCGAATACTTAAAATTTTATTCCTAATTCTATGAATGGAGAAGTATTGTAATTCTGATGAAACCTGGAACTCTCAAATATTAAATCACCTGGGGTGAAAACCAGAACAAGCAGAGTACAGAGGAAAAAAAAAATCTTCCTTGGAATTTTACCTTTGCTGCCAATTAAAGTTCCTAACAATTACTAGATTAAGAAACCAGAAGACAATTAGCACTGTTAGTTTAAATATTCAAACAATTCATTTTATGTTGTATTAAAAATATAGATATTTTCCTGGTTTTCTTTCTTTTATTTTTTTACTACCATGCTTTTCCTATTTTAAGTCCTTTGCCAAATTTGAAAAATAAAAATGAGTTGGTGGCAAGAGATTTCCTAACATAAAATGGTTTTTCAATGATTTATAGAGAATTATCAAGCAATGTATGAAGTGTTTTGTATATATGATCATCTGATTTAATTTACCATGATTACCTGTTGACCCCTTCTGTGAGGTTTATACATCTCTGTCACCAGTGAAGAGGCATGTGCACAAAGAAATCAGGTAACTCTGTGCCAGGGGTCACACAATGAAGGGTGTCATAGTCAATTAAATAGATGCTAGACCACTTGGAGGTCATTCTATTGCCCTAACAGAGTGTATCTATGGATCTCTGTGGCAAGGTATAGAGGACAAAGGGAAAAACAACAGCAATCTTGAGATTTGTTAGTTTAAGTGGTGTCTTTTTCTCAAATGAGAGCAAGGCTGAGCTGTATATGCCTGGGAAAATACATTGAAAAGCTAAGTGTGTCAATTCTAATAACCAGTGGTTCTTAATTGGCATATGAAAATATATATATACCAGAGATCCTAAACTTCCACGCGCATCAGAATTTCCTACAGATCTGGTTAAAACACAAATGGCTCACCCGCCCTACCTTCTGATTCAGAAGGTAGAAACTGAGAATTTCCATTTCTAACAAGTATTCAGCTTATGTTATTGGGCCCAGAACCACTGCCCTATACTTCATAAGTTAACTCTCTTAAAATAGCTATAGTAAATACAAACACAAATTTCCTAGGGAACAGAATCTAAACACTAGAGCTTCTTGAGAGAGATGTGCAATTTTCAAAAAAGCATTTTATTAATTTTTTCCTTTAGTATATTTTATGACATTTGACACAAAGAAAAAAATATATAAGATATATAAATTGTAAAAACCACATAATTCTCACATCTAATTCTTATGGTAACTGTCTTCAGACATAATAGATTTCCTTCAATAGTAAATTATATTTGCTTTTGTAATCATCCAATATTCTTATGATGAGATTTCTAAAGAATACATATATTTTCTTAATTAACACAGACAATAAAACAAGTTAAATTTTAAATCCCTTTTTTCTTCATTGCTTATTTTTACTTGTGAATAAACTGTATTAATACCAAAGATTAATCTAACAGAAGGTGTGAAGTTTGGGAAGAAAAATAATCAAATTTTCCCAAAATATACTGTAAACCTATGAATGAGTGAAAGAACACGAAGTATTTTATCTTAAATTTACTGATTTTAGTTCTTGTATTATTCATGCCATTTGAGTAATTATATACAATGAATATTGGCAACAAAGTAAAAATCTTACCCAGATCTAGTCGTTTTGAATTCCACCTTGAGGATAGGTTTGCATGGTTCTGGCTTCTTCCCATCCTTTAACTGTTTTCCTAAAATATATTTTCCTGCATTAAATTCTAAAATTCTAAGTTTCTCTAAATTCTTACATTGATAGTTTATAAAATGAAAGTGAAATATGAAATCTATCATGAAATATTTTAAGTGATTTTGAATTCAAAATGAGAATTTTTAAATGAGCAAGCAAAATTATTTAAAATACAATGCTGAAAAGCAAGGAAAATTAATAACTTAGCAATATTTATACAAAGTTCTAGTAAGAGAAACTGACAGTCACCCCAATGTTCTTAATAAAACATAAGCAAAATAGAATTTCAATTTGTTAAATGAAAGCAAAGTTTGATTTTAAAGAACTAAATCTGCATCACATTTTCAATTAGACCCTATATTAATATTTATACTCAAATAAATTGTAGTATCCAAAAGACTTCTAAAATACACCAACCCCTATAAGATGTCTGATTTATTTTTTAAAATGTTTCTTAATTTGTTACCTATTTCTAGATGTTCATTGTAGAAACTTTAAAAACTAAAAAGTACATAAAAAAACACAACTATTTCCCATGTTTTAAGAGATCAAAACATTGTCAAGATTATTAAAATTTTCTGACAAATTATCAAATTTGGGGATAGTCTTGAGGGGATCCCTGACATAAGCCTTACCCTAACGCCTCTTATTCTCTTTCATGGCTTTATTTTTTCTCCATACCATTTATTGCATTCTTCATTTTGTTATTTGTCTGACAACAATGTAAATTCCAGGAAAGCAAAGGTTTTAATGTCTGTGTTTTCAGTCATATCCCTCTTGGCAAAAACTGCTTGGTGTTATAGCAGGTATGCAATTTAATGAATTAAAAAATTAATGATTGTTTCCTTAGGATAAAATTCCTAGACATAAGATATCTGGGTAAAGCTATATTCCAGAAAAGTTTTGCCTATATATCAGAAAGACATAACAGTTACAAATATAAACAAACTAATACAGAGCAACAGAATGCATGAAACAAAAATGAGAAAATTAAAGGAAAAACCAATAGAGATCTCAATACTTCAATTTCAACAGTAGATAGAACAACTGAATGGAAGATCAATAAGAACATAGAAGACAATAGTGTAAGCTAATCAGTCCAGATATTTGGAGACTAAAACTCCTCTCAAGAACTGAATATTCATTTTTCTTAAGTGCACACATTTTTAGGATGCTTTGCTCTATAATAAAAATTCACTAAATTTAAGGGGCAAGAATATACAAAGATCTCAACCACAATAAAACAAAATTAGAAATCAGTAGCAAGAAAAAATGGAGAAACTCAAAACATGTGAAAATTAAATGACTTACTACTAAATAACCAATAAGCTAAAGACCAATTCAAAAGAAAACTCAGGGGCCAGCATCATACTACAGTGGGTTAAACTATCACGTTCAATGCTGGCATCTCATATAGCACCAGTTTGAGTCCTGGCTGCTCCACTTCCAATCCAGTCCCCTGCAAATGCATCTGGGAAAGCAGCAAAAGAAGGGACAAGTACTTGGGCACATATCACTCATGTAGGAGACCTGGATGGAGTTCCAGGCTCTTGGTTTCAGCTTCGCCCAACTGTAGCCATTCTGATAGTGAATATGCAGACAGGAGATCTCTGTCTTCCTCTGTCTGTAATTCTGCCTTTCAAATAAATAAATCTTTTTTTTTTTTAAGATTTTATTTATTTCTTTGAGAGGTAGAGTTAGAGAAAGAGAGAGGGAGAGACAAAGAGAAAGGTCTTTCATCTGCTGGTTCATTCCCCAAATGCTGCAACAGCTAGAGCTGGGCCAATTCAAAGCCAGGAGCCTGGAGTTTCTTACAGGTCTCCCACAGGGGTGCACACATCCAAGCTTTTGGGCCAACTTCCAATGCTTTTCCAGGCCATAACAGAGTGGGATCAGAAGAGGAGCAGCCGGAACTAGAATTGGCTCCCATACGGGATGCCAGAGATGCAGGCAGATGCTCAGTCTACTGCACCACAGTGCTGGCCCCCCAAATAAACAAAGCTTTAAAAAAAAAAAAAAAAAAAAAAAACAGAAACCACACTAGCATTAAAGAAAAGAAACAAAAACTCAGAAGGCGTTTTGAAAAGAAACAATAGGGGGCCAGTGCTGTGGCACAGCGGGTTAACACCCTGGCCTGAAACGCTGGCATCCCATATGGGCACTTGTTCTACTCCTGGCTGCTCCTCTTCTGATCCAGCTCTCTGATGTGGCCTGGGATAGTGGTAGAAGACAGCCCAAGTCCTTGGGCCCCTGCACCCACGTGGGAGACCTGGAAGAAGCTCCCGGTTACTGGCTTCGGAACGGCACAGCTCTGGCCGTTGGCGGCCAATTGGGGAGTGAACTATCAGATGGAAGACTTCTCTCTGCCTCTCCTCTCTCTGTGTGTAATTCTGACTTTCAAATAAATAAATAAATCTTAAAAAAAAAAAAAAAACAATAAAAATTGACCCTAACCCTAATCCTACCTCTAAACCCTAATCCTAACCCTAACTCTAACCTTTATCTAGATTGATCCCCCCATCACAGGACTTGGAAATGTTACAGAGAATAGTATAAGGTACTTCAAAAAGTTCATGGAAAAGTGAATTAAAAGTTTATATTGATGGGGCTGGCAAAGTGGCATAGCGGGTAAAGCCGCTGCCTGCAGTGCCAGCATCCCACATAGGTGCTGGTGCTAGTCCTGGCTGCTCCACTTCAGATCCAACTCTCTGCTATGGCCTGGGAAAGCAGTAGAAGATGGCCTAAGTCCTGATACCCAGGGAGATCCAGAAGAAGCTCCTGGCTCCTGGCTCTGGATCGGCTATACTCCAGTTGTTACAGTCATCTGGGGAGTGAAACAGTAGATGGAAGACCTCTCTCTCTGTCTCTGCATCTGCCTCTCTATAACTGTGACTTTCAAATAAATAAATCTTAAAAAAAATCAGTTCATATTGATGCAAGATAATTTTGAAATCCAAGCATAGTTTTTGCATAATGTACATTTTCAATGCTCTTTGAAAACTCCTCATATGCATAGATCCTACAAAATTAAATAAAGAATTATAAAGAAATACAATAAACAACTGTATGTAAACAATTTAGATACCTCAGATGAAACAATTCTTCGAAAGATATAATTAATCAAACTGACTCAAGAAGAAATAGACATTCTAAATGGACTTATAACAAGTGAGCATAAGGAAGAATTAATTTAAAAGGAAAAAAAAAACTACTCACAAAGAAAAGCTCAGACTCAGATGTGTACACTGCTGAATTAGGAAGGATAGAATTTGGGAAGCAGTTTGTGGACATTTATTAAAAACAGCAGCAAAGACAACTCTTCAGTTTTTAGAAGTAATGATTCCACTCCTAAGCATTTATGCCATGGGGAAAAAAGGACAACTTCTAACGAATGTACCTAATGATGATAACTATAGCATAATTTGTAGAGATTGAGAACTGAAGACAAAGTGAATGCACATTAATTTGAAACAGCTAAATAAACTGATATAATTAATTAGTGTACAGCCATAAAAATGAAAGAAAAAGAGCTATATCAGACTTAGAGCAATTTTCTAAAGTACAGTGGATTAAGAAAAGTAAGATGCTATTAAGACTAACACAATCCTAATTTTTGGAAAACAATGACCAGGAAAAACATTTTACATTTAGATTATGTGTGTATATTAATGTTTTTAGAAATATTTTTTACACAACTTACCTGGTGAAGCAGGAAAGGGATTGGGCTTATAATGTAGGGCAAGGATGAGGGGGTAGGGATTGCTATGATATCATCCCATTTATGTTTTACAATACAAGCACTATATGAAAAAACTACTAGTATTTTTTATTGTCATTCTTCTCACTGGTTTTATGCTTTAAGAGCTCTTCTCCACACCAAAAAACATAATTTTTTTTCACTTTCTTACACTAGCTTATAGTTTCATTTATTACACTTAATTATTTTTAATACATATTTTGGTATTTGGAAGGTAGTTTTCCCCTAATTATCAATCATCTCAGTGCTATTTTATAGTTTATTGAGTTATAATGGCCAAACAATAAACTGTATATAATTTAAGTGTATAATTTAATGTTTTTAATTTTTTTTTGACAGGTAGAATTAGATAGTGAGAGAGACAGAGAAAAAGGTCTTCATTCTGTTGGTTCACTCCCCAAATGGCCGCTATGGCCGACGCTGCACCAATCCAAAGCCAGGAGCCAGGATCTTCCTCCTGGTCTCCCATGCGGGTACAGGGCCCAAGGACCTGGGCCATCCTCTACTGCCCTCCCAGGCCACAGCAGAGAGCTGGACTGGAAGAGGAGTATCCGGGACTAGAACCTGGTGCCCATATGGGATGCAGGCGCCCCATGGCGCCGGCCCCTAATTTAATGTTTTAACATATGAATGTACATGCTAGCATTATTCACTGAACCATGATTCTTTCCTCACTGATACGAAATATCATCTTTATCATATTAAATGCTTATAAATATATTTATAAATCAGTAATGGGGCATCTAATCCTTTCTTAATGTAAAATCCTAGTGGATCACGTCTTTCCCCACCTTATAAAGAAATGTAGGTGCAGTTCAATCTTGAATCTCAGGCACCCCAATCTAAAAGAACCAGGAAGTGATTAGTGATAGAGGTAGCCAGAACACCAGAACAAATATCTGGAAAAGACTGGGGGTGAGAGAGGGGTGAAGAGAGGACTAAATTGTTGAGGTAGGAGAGAGAATTGAGAAGGAAAAAAGAGAGATAGAGACAAATGTGGAAAAAGAGGCTTAAATCTGAAAAGTAATCCTTTGCTGTCCAAGGAACATATTAAGAATCTCAACCTCTATTGTGACCTGTTTAGTAAAGAATTTAAATATTCTCCCTGAAGGAGGCCTTTCTCTTTCTTCTACCATGCAAAGTTCTAATGAAAGTGTCAAACTAACAAAACTTGAGATCACAAACTCAAATTTTACATTTATTTTCAAAACTTTCTGTTATATATATTCTAAAATATTCACATAGTTCAATATTCATCATCAATCTTTCAGTTTGCCCAACAGTTCTTAAAGAAGGGCACTGGATGGTATAACAAACCCTTGCAAATCTGAGCTTGTGTAACTTCAGTAAAACCTGACTAGGTACAAAATTCTTAACTTTTTTATTGATTAATAATCTCTTTTTTTTTTTCTTTTTTAAAAGATCTATTTATTTGCTTGGAAGGTAGAGTTACAGAGAGCGGGAAAGACAGAGACATCCTCCATCCACTGGTTCACTCCTCAAATGGCTGCAAGTACCAGGGCTGGGACAGGCTGAAGCCAGGAGTCAGGAATTCCATCTGGGTGTCCCATGTGGATGCAGGAGCTGAAAGACTTGGGTCATTTTCCACTGGTTTGCCAATTGCATTAGCAGAGAGCTGGGTCAGAACCAGAGTAGCTGGACTCAAACTAGTGCCCATGTGGGATGCCGATATCACAGGCAGCAGCTTAACCTGCTGTGTCACAATGCCAGCCCCATTCAGACTTATAATAATATCTAAAGCAGTCTTTTATTCTTTGATAAGTTTACTTTCATCTCACCTGACAGGATGCTAATAGAGTAGTTTTATTATCTCTATAAATCAAAAATGTTGCTGTTTTTGCAATGATTGTTCTACATTGATTTTTCTTGGAAAGCAATAGGTTCTTGGATGTGCATATTCTAGCTCAAGTATTTTAAACCAGGTCATTAATTACTGCTGCTAGTCCAGAAAAATTAATCTATTTATCTTTAATCCTAGACTAACCACTTTCTATATCAAGTAATATGGCACATGTATAATTCCACAAAGAACATAAAAATACAAAGAAAATTCAGAGGATCTCCAGACTTTACCAGTAGGTATCCCTTTAAGTTCTTAAGTGGTACGTACCAGAACAGCAAAAATAATGTCCATGTTCAACTACCTGTGAACAGCTCTGACAACTAATTAAAAAGGTTTGGTTCATTATAAAACTTCATTTAACTAGTCACATAAAACTCCTTTGCCACATCTGATTTCTTGTTGTGTTTTACCAAGCCCTTGCTTTCCCCTTCTCACCAGACTACTCAGACATCAATCAGACTAAGCCCTACTAATATTAATTACAGAATCTCATCCATATATGTTCGTTTTTTCTTATTTCCTTTGTCACATTAAAATCTTTTTTTTTTTTTTTTTGTTTACTAGTGTAATAGCTTTCCAACTGGGTGCCATTTTTTTCGATCAGTTCAACACATTAAAGTGATATTTTCAAGTGTATACTGTTTCTCACTTATAACTGGTAGCCATCAATTGCATATCCCTTTTGGGCACTTGAAATGTGGCCATTCTGAGTTAAGACATACTGTGAGGATGAGATACACATGAGATCTCAAAGTCTTTCTACAAAGCAAAAGAATGTGAAATGTCTCAATGTTTTAGGCTGATTACATGACAAACTGATATTCTGACATTTTCAATTAAATAGAATTTACTATTAAAATTGATTTTACCTGTTTCATTTTTCTTGTTTTAATATGGTTATTAGTAAATTAAAAATTACACATATAGCTCATATTACATTTCTACTGGATAGTGACATTATAAAGAATAAAATGACAGACCTGAGACCCACACCTTTCATATTACTAATACCAGTCTGAAATGGAGAAGAACAATGTTCCTTCCCTACTGTGTGTGGAGATAAAATTGATTTAAAACTGGGGACCTGACATGCCTGAATTTTATTCTTCATCAAGATAGGCACACTGGGATTTCTGATGTGTGGTTCAAGGTCCCAAACTTACCTGTTAAAAGCCCAGTGATCGAAGGTTTACTGATAGCTGGTGACTAGCCTAACCGATTTGGTAAGACTGGCTTGATCATTTAAAGGGGTCCTATTGAGAGTTTCCTGCTGAGTTCTTCAGAAGTCACATCTTGGCAGGTGGAACTGGAGGATACTTAGCACAATCCTTGTGTGCAAGTAAGTGCCTGTGGCCAGCTTGCACAGGGAATGTCTCAGAATGCTTGCTTACATTCTCTTTCTCCTACTGCTTATATTTTTGCCTTTACATAAAAGCTCTATTTGATATGCTCTATGGATCCTGGTGATTCCTTCCAATATATAAATCAGGGAAAATTTAATATAAGGAACTGAGCTATAGTTTTATTATTTATTGAGTGTTTTATACTTCAGGTGAATCCCAAAAGTAATTAACAGAATTCTTTGTGTGTCTCATCTTTAATATAATATACTGACTTTGGCTTCTGTGAACTTTTTTCTTCTGCAATTCTTTATTTTTTTTTTTTATTTTTTTTTTTATTTTTGACAGGCAGAGTGGACAGTGAGAGAGAGAGACAGAGAGAAAGGTCTTCCTTTGCCGTTGGTTCACCTTCCAATGGCTGCCGCGGCCGGCGCGCTGCGGCCGGCGCACCGCGCTGATCCGATGGCAGGAGCCAGGAGCCAGGTGCTTTTCCTGGTCTCCCATGGGGTGCAGGGCCCAAGCACCTGGGCCATCCTCCACTGCACTCCCTGGCCACAGCAGAGGGCTGGCTTGGAAGAGGGACAACCGGGACAGAATCCGGCGCCCCGACCGGGACTAGAGCCCGGTGTTCTGGCGCCGCTAGGCGGAGGATTAGCCTAGTGAGCCGCGGCGCCGGCTCTGCAATTCTTAATAGAGTAAGTTTCCTAATTTTGGTTTATTCCTTGACAAGTGGCTTGCTTGCAATGATGAATAAGCCCCAGAAACTAAATTTAAAATATCACTTCCTATAGTGAATGCCTACTGAATTTGACTAGCTAGCATCTCCATTTCCTTAGGCAGTCACCTAACAATCAGAGAAAAATCTCAGGCTGTAACATCTAATTCCTACCCCATGGCAACAGAGGAGGTGTTATGGGACCCTAGCCCAGAAAAATCACATGGCCAAGATGACTGCTTCTAGGTAAGAATGTTGAGTCATGTCTAAGTCATCAAATTTATTCCTTCCAAAGTAATTAAAGCCTCTCTGCCATAGGAAAGAAAAGGCCAAAAGAGAAAGTTGAGCTGATCCTTAGACTTATTATATAGGAATGCAGAATCTATAGCCAATCAAAATAAAATTCTGCTTCATTTCCATATACAAGAGATCTTCATAAAGTTCATGAAAAAACATACTAAGAAAAGTGCCTGGATGGCTTTCAGATTTTTTTCTACCAAATAAACTTGTCTTTTAATTCTATATTGCCACAAACTTTTTGAAGTACTCTCCTATTCACAAAAAACTACACTTATAAATTATCCAGGTTTAATCCTGATATTTTACAAATAATAAAATTAAGTTTCAGAGAATAGAAATTATCTCCACAAGGCAGCTGATATGTAACAATGTTGGAATAGATTCCAGCTGTTTCACTGCCAGGCAAATGTTTCTTAATATTCATAAAAAGTACAGTAAAGAAGACTACCATGGTTTTTTGGCTTAGGTAGTCAAAAATCATCCATTGAGACAGGGAAGAAAAATGTTCAATTTTAATTCAACATTACCTGCAACTTCTTTGACCATGACATAGCTCTTACAACATAATTTCCAGATACTTTCACGTACAGATTGCCTATTCGAACTGGGGCCTAGAACAGTTCCTAATACATAGTACAATGAATAAATATCCTTTAAATGTATAAATACAATCCTTTTAATACTCACATGAGAAGACTGAATTTTCACTAGTATCTCCAGGTTTAGAAATGTTAATTGACTTTCCAGATGTCACAAAGCCAGAAGCTATGGAACTAAGTCCAAATCACAAATCGTCTAGCTTCAAAATACCATGTTATGCTGGTTAACATTGTGTCTTCTGAAAAGACTTTTCAATTTAACCCATTTTCAAAATACCCTAACACTAAAATGTCACAGTAAAGTACTAGTAGAAGTCTTAAAATAAAATCAGTTCCTGGCAATCATACTAATACTGTCAATGTTTTTCTAGACTAAGATACCTATACAACTATTTGGTAAATTTAAATAAGAAATAATGTACAAAAATTGGAAGTCTAGTATGATAGTACGTCAAAATGTTCATGAAAATCAGAATTAAAAATGTTTGTTTTGGTGCAAAAAAATTGAAATCCATGCATAGTTTTTCATAATGCTCATTAAAATGAACTTTCTAAAAAGACTCCTCATACACATGGATCTCAAAATAATTTTGCATCAAAAGAAACATTTTTCAATTTCATTTTCTACAGTTTCCTTGAGGCACTCTCATATGTGATTTCAAGAATTATTCTTCTTCTCACATAAAACAAGGGAAAAAAAGCTCAAATTCTATATTGTTAGAAGAAGTTTTAATTTTAGTATTTCTTTAATTTTTACACTGCAATAATTCAGAAGGCATCAATTTTTTAAAACGTTAGTAATCATACTTTAAGCAAGCAATGGATATTGGCAAAAGCTATAAAAATTCTTTTCAATAAAGTATCAATTATTGGAACATATTCTTTAATATGATTTCCTTAAGTTTGTCAGGAAGCAATCTCTTGGGGTGGAAGTAGAATGCAGATTACTAAAGAAATACAAATTCTAAAGCAAGAAAAAGACCTTCCTAATCTGTTTTTAATAAACACCCTAATAAAAATTTTAGGTTTCATTTATATGACTTGTGCAGAAAAGAGTTAGCATTCCAAGGCTGAAACTGCTATCCCTAGAAAGATCAGTGTGCATGGTTGTCCCTGACTGGTAATTGGGAACCCAAATACTTTCCATATGGCTTTCACTATTCCCTGAATGATAAGGGTTGCTCACTCCACCTGAATGGTTTGGCACAACAAAAACAGTTTATGCTGAACCCAATCAGCTTTCCTTCTGAAACCTAGAATTTTGGAACATGCATGAGTAGAGGGATGCTTACAGCTCACTGACCCCAGGAAAAACCCTGGAATCTTGCACTTGAGTGAGTTTCTCTGGTGAGACAATATTTCACACATGTAGTAATAAGTCATTGCAAAAAGGATTAAGCATGTCTTGTGTGACTCCACGGGGAGAGGACCACTGGAAGCTTGAGCCCAATTTCCTCCAGACTTCATCTCACATGCCTTTTCCCTTTACTGATTATGCCTTTATGTACTTTTCTTGTAACAAATCACAACACTGAGTACAACCATATGCTGAGTCCTATGAATCTTCCTAGTGATAATCGAAACTGTAGTACTGTGTTGCAACACTTTAGTGTATACAAGTACCTTCAATAGAGTTCCAAGTGTTTGAATCACAGTTATATAACCACTAGCAACTTGTAAGTGAGCGTTTTAAGGTGACAAATGCTTAAAGCCCTACATTACTCACAATACTATCTGCTTTTCTGAATGACTGAACAAAGGATATTCAGAAGATAACATTCATTTTCCCAAAGTTCAAATTTTCAATTTCAAATGTAAATATGCTAAGTTTGAGATTTTATTATCTGTTTGTTAGGTATGTTACTGTAAGATAGATGAAAGTAAACTCATCCTAATCTTCAAAATCAAAGATACAAATCCAAATGCAGTTTCAAACAAAACCAGTTACTGTCCACTATAAGTTAGATAATGTTTAAAATTTAAGTTTTCTTACCATGTGGAGTGATTGTCTGTACAGGCTTAGTAGGGGACCTCACATTCCATATAGTCAAGGTACCATCTGAATGACTGCAAATAAACTGTTTTCCTTCATGATGCCAAGCAACAGAGTGTATAGCCTATAAAATAAGGGTGAAGAATTTCTCAAATTTGTTTAAATGTCAAACTATTCATAAATTGTTTTATAATTAATTTTCACCTTAAACTTTTTTATATTTCCAAAGCTGAAGCACATTTATGTTAAGGTCCAAAATTTAGCCCTCCTGCAACATAAATGAGATTGTCTCATGGAGACTTTAATTTTTTAATTTATTTTACACTTTACTTAGAGAAGAAAGTTATGTGTGTATCAAAGCACTACAGATAAAATCAGGACAACAAAATGTATTCTTACAGTTTATTAAAATAAACCACACCTAAACATAAGTTACTATGTATTATTATTATTAAAACCAGTATCCCATTGGAAAAACCAGCTGCATTGACAAATTAAAATAAATTTTTAAAATTAACTAAAATCTCAAGAAGCAAAATGTAGATTTGGAATTAAGTTCAATAAATTACCTCAGGTAAACTTTGAAAACATGTTCCCCAATTCTCACAGTAATTATTGAAACACTCTCTTAAAATTATTTATTTTTTATTTATTTGAAAGTAAGTGTTACAGAGAGGGGGAGGGGGAGGGAGAGGGAGGGAGAGAGACAGAGACAGAGACAGAGACAGAGACAGAGACAGAGATATTGAAATCTTCCATCTGCAGGTTCATTCCCCAAATGGCTGCAATGGCAGAGCCCAGGCCAGGCTGAAGCCAGGAGCTTCTTCCAGGTCTCCCATGTGGGTGGCAGAGGCCCAAACACTTGGCCCACCTTTTGCTGTGTTCCTAGGCACATTAGCAAGTGGCTAGACTGGAAGTGGAGTTAAGACAGGGAATGGGGTATTTTCCCACATGGACCTCTACCTCAGGTTGTGGTCCTGCTCTACTTCTTCTCAAAGTTCTGGTACCAGGCACCATAACTCTCACACACTTTACGCCTCAGGTAACAGTGGGCATGAGTGACAACCCCACCCTCTACTTCCCTTTCACAGCCTTACGCCTCAGGCTCCAATGGGTGTGGGTAATGGCTCCTACCCTCTTTCCCTCTTCTTTTTTTTTTTTAATAAGGATTTTTTTTTTTTTTTTTGACAAGCAGAGTTAGACAGTGAGAGAGAGAGAGAGAGAGAGAGAGAGAAAAAGGTCTTCCTTCCGTTGGTTCACCCCACAAATGGCAGCTACGGACGGCACACTGCGCCGATCCAAAGCCAAGAGCCAGGTGCTTCTTCCTGGTCTCCCATGCGGGTGCAGGGCCCAAGCACTTGGGCCATCCTCCATTGCCTTCCCGGGCCACAGCAGAGAGCTGGACTGGAAGAGGAGCAACCGGGACAGAATCCAGCGCCCCAACCGGGACTAGAACCCAGGGTACCAATGCCGCAGGTGGAGGATTAGCCTAGTAAGCCGGGGCGCCGGCCCCCCTCTGCTCCCTTACTCTCTTGGTTGGACCGCTGTAATCTCAGGGATGCCTGCTGTCTGCCAGACCAACCTATTAGATCACTATGGGAGTTTCCTTATCCCTCGTGGCATCCGACTCTCTCGGTTGTCTCCTAAATAATATCCTAAATAATCTTGTTCCTCTCAAATTGGTCCCAGATCTCAAACGCCATCACCTCATCTTTCTTTGTAATCAGGCGCAGCCCATGTATGACCTCAATAACCAGTCGAAAAGGCCGCTTAACAGCACATTTGATCCCGAAATTATTCAGGATCTCTACCACTTTTGTGAGTGTTCGGGAAAGTGGAAGGAGATTCTCCACGTTCAAGCTTTCTCCTATCTCCAGCCTAAACCTTCTCTCTGTATCTCATGTTCCCTGGCTCAGGTCCTCTTCACCGCTATGGCTCCTACTACAGATCCAGCACCAGAGCCAAAGCCCCTTTGTTCCACGTTCAGTTCTGCAGGTAAGACTCCACCATACTGCCCCACCACAGGCACCAGCTCAGTCCCTTCCTGCTCAGGCCCCAGCACAGTTACCTCCATCTCAACAACCTCAAAGCCCACCCTCCACTCTGGCAACATCTGTTCCGGCTATCACTGTCTCATGGATACCTCCCACTCCTGCCCAAGAATTCCAGGAGGCAGCATCTGTTTCCGCTCGCCCTGTCTCCTGGTCACCCGTATGTTAGAACTTGCCCTTATCCATTTCTACTCCCCTGCCTTATCTCTAACCCAGTCCTAGTGCCAACTTTCACCCTCCTCCATTATACTGAGTGAGCATACTGTTCCCACCCTGACATCACCCCCTCAAGCCCTCGACTCCCTCCTTCTCCTGTCTCCAGTCCCTTAGCCACTACTCTTGTGAGGCAGCTAGGGAGCCTGCCTCCATGTTGTCCCTTTGAGAGGTCGTAGGAGAGGAGGGCATAGTTAGGGTCCATGTTCCTTTCTCATTTGCTGATCTCTCACCAATTGAACAAAAACTGGGTTCCTTCACCTCTAAGCCAATGTCGTACATTAAGGAGTTTCAATATTTAACCCAGTCCTATGATCTGACTTTTCATGATGTCTTTAGGATCCTCTCCAACACCCTCCTTCCAGAAGAATGAAGGCGAGTTTGGGAACAGGCTCATCTCCATGCTGATGAGCCTCATCACACCAACCCTGCCCATCCCATAGGAGCAAATGCAGTCCCAGGACAGGACCCCAACTGGAATGACAACTCTCCCAGTGGCATAACAGCCAAATATCGTTTCATTCCCTGTTTATTGGCTGGCCTCAAAAAAATCTACCAGAAAGGCTGTAAATTATGATAAACTGAGGAAAGTTATTCAAAATAAAAAGAAAAACCCTTCCACCTTTCAACAGCATCTGACGCAGACCCTTCTCCAGTACAGCAACCTAGCCCCTGAATCTCCTGATGCTCGGGGCCTCATCATGAGCCATTTCTTTGCTCAGGGTTTCCCTGATATCAGGGCCAAGTTAAAGCAGCTGGAGAAGGGCCCATTAACCCCACAGGCAGAAATTCTAGAGGTGGCCTTTAAAGTATACAATGGGAGGGATGAGGGAGCCCAAAAGACAAAATTCCAAGTGCTGGCCCAGGCTTTTCAACAACCCACTGCCTCCAGTGACCTAGCAAACCACTGCAGTCCCATTAGCCACAGGAGTCCTCCAGGTCCATGCTTTAGTGTGGCCAAATGGGCCATTGGGCCAAACTATGCCCCAATCCTCAAGACCTGTCGTGTCCTTGTCCTAGATGTCACCAAAAGGCCCATTGGGCAGTGGACTGTCCTCTTGTCCGTTGAGTCAGTAGGTCATCTGCCCCACACACGCCCCGGGGTTGACCTTCAAGAGCTGGCTACTGAGGACTCAGGGAGCCCGGACTCCTGCCACTCAGTTACAGCCATCACTTCACGGGAGCCCAGGGTAACTGTGACAGTAGCAGGTAGGTCAATTTCTTTTCTTATTGACACAGGAGCAACCTTCTCAGTCCTTACTTAGTATCGGGGGCCCATCTCTGCTGCCTCAACCTCCATAGCTGCGGCAGAGGGAAACTTTACAGACCCCTACAGACTTCCGACATGCTCTGCATAATTAATATGATGCCCTTGTCCAACTCTTTTCTCGTTATACCTCAATGTCCTATTCCCTTCCTGGGAAGAGACACTCTCACAGTTTGGTGCTCAGGTGGTTTTTCACCCTCAGCCACTGGCCCTGTCCCCTAACTCGCCTTTGCCTCCCTTCCTGTTACTGCTCTCTCCCCAAGATGATTCCGGTCCAGCCACCCTACCTATCTCAGGCCCTCTATCCACTGTCAACCCAGCGAGTATAGGATACCAGTCACCCTAAGGTAGTAGCCCACCATTTTCCCATCCAGATCAAATTACAAGACTCCTCCACATTTCCTTCCCACCCCCAATATCTCTTACCCCTTTCCAGCCTTTGAGTCTAAAGCATGTAATTTCCAAACTCCTCCACCAGGGCTTGCCACACAAGACTGACTCCCCCTATAACACTCCAATACTAGTGGTTAAAAAGCCTAATTGGTCCTTCCATCTGGTACAAGACCTCTACCTTACTAACGCAGTAGTAGTACCCATACACCCGATGGCCACCAATCCATATACCCTCTTCTTTATTACTGTTTGTCAAATAAGCTCTTCCTCTGTCACCAGAAGATACCAAATATCTTCATCAGCTCACCTCTTTTTGTTCTATATTTCAAAAAACAAACCCTAGCTCTAATGCCCATCCTTTACCCTTCCCCTCCCATCAAATCAGAGGACACCTGTCAGCCTCTGACTGTCAGACAGACTTCACCCATATCCCCAGAGTATGGTGCTTTCAGTATCTTTTGGTGCTTGCTGGTAGATACCTTGCTGCGAACAAATGGGCACTGAAAGTTTCCAACATCCTACCTCAGGAGATTACTCCCCAATTTGGGGTCCCAGCCTCTCTCCAATCAGACAATGGTGCTGAATTTACATCACAAGTAACTCAACTACTGAGTAAGGAGCTCAACATCCCCTGGCATTTCCACATTCCTTATCACCCCCAGCCCTCAGGAAAGGTGGAAAGGACAAATCTTACACTGGAAAACATTCTAACTCTCCCTGAGCTTCACCTAGACTGGACTAAAGTATTTCCAATGGCCTTGCCCCATATGAGGGCTCTTTCAAAATTTCACCTTTTGCACTGACATATGGATTTCCCTTGGTTCTTCCAACCATACACTCTCAATCTCCACTCTTGCTTCCCCATCTACCCTCACCTCTCCTCAGATATTTCCAAACAGAGTTATGGAAATACATAGACACCTACTGCCCAGCTCTAGGTTTACCCACCTGTTTCCCTCTTAGGACAGTGGAAGGTGAGGTTTTCCTGTCCTCTTCAAACCCTACTTTGCCCCCTATTCCCACTAAACTATAGGCTAAATGGAACAGACCTTACCGTGTTATTCTCTTTTTATTATTTTTTTTATTTTTTGACAGGCAGAGTGGACAGTGAGAGAGAGAGAGAGACAGAGAGAAAGGTCTTCCTTTGCCGTTGGTTCACCCTCCAATGGCCGCCGCACCACGCTGATCCAATGGCAGGAGCCAGGTACTTCTCCTGGTCTCCCATGGGGTGCAGGGCCCAAGCACCTGGGCCATCCTCCACTGCACCCCCTGGCCACAGCAGAGAGCTGGCCTGGAAAAGGGGCAACTGGGACAGAATCCGGTGCCCCGACCGGGACTAGAACCCGGTGTGCCGGCGCCGCAAGGCGGAGGATTAGCCTAGTGAGCCGCGGCGCCGGCCTTTACCGTGTTATTCTCACTACTCCTACAGCAGCAAAGTTACAGGGAATACCCCATTGGGTCCACTTCACCCACCTTAAGTGTTTCCCCCTACTTCACCCACCTTAAGCATTCTCCCCCTCATTATACAGTTACTCCCACAGGGCCACTCACAGCCAAGTTTACCTGGACTCAAGTTCCACTACCAATGGTGCCTGAAAACTCAGAACCCATCTCCGAGAACTGGTGACCACCCAACCACCACCATTTCTAACACCAGTTAAGTGCTGAGCCTCTCTTATATCGTTATCGCCTCTTTCTACAACTTCTGTAGGAGGAATATGAAACACACTCCTTGCCCTTCCACCCCTCCTAGCTCCTTTCAGATGTTGAAGATTTACATCTCCAGGGAATCATCTCAGACTTCACTCCCTTTGAAATCTACACTTTTCCATATCTCCTCTTACTGTCTCACTCCTTCTTCCATACACCATGATGAATTTCCTTATAATCTCATCTCTTCTGCTCTTTTATGTCTGTTCTGCATCTGCACTAGCCCCAGGAACAAGTTACACATGGCAACTTCAGATTTCTACCACTTCCACTCCTGCTAAATTACTTAACGCTACCTTCCGCCCCATCACGAGCTGTGCAGGACCTACCATTCTGTACTTAGATTTTGCTCAGGCCTACTCACATAATTGTTTTGACTGCGCTACGTATATTTCTTCTCAATTTGAAACATATCCCTATTATCTCTTCCTAATTAAAGACAACATAGGATCATGTAACAATGCTTACTGAAAAGGTTGCTCATCATGGTCCTGTAAGCACTACTATACTGATCATAGATATGGCCTCCCAGGAAAATAATTCTCTAATGTCTTGTCCCAAGATAAAAACACTCTAGCTTGGATGCCACAGGCAGACAAAGACCATCAAGTCCAATTCCTTTTAGCCTTCACTATAACTGACCCCTATGTTCAGGTCTTCCAAAATGGAGTCAAGGGATCCTTCACTTTATATATGGATTCTAACATGCAAGATCCCCATGGAATCATAAAAATTATCAGGGCCTGTACTCAGGACTTAAACTAAGAGGATTATTTAAATATAAAATGTAAAACTAAGAAAGTCAATTTTAAAAATCTGTTTTCTTTTACAAAGAAAAGAGATCAGCAAGCCAAAACCTCCAGAAAAATGAGACTCTTTATTCAAAATATGTTTGTATTTTTTTTCTTTTTCCAAAATTTTGGCTAGTGAACAAAAAAAGTAAATAATAAGGATGCCCTTTTGCTCACGCTGACAAAGAAAATATGCAAACATTTTCAAAGTATTTAACATACTGCTGTAATAACTCAATGTAGTCTGCTATTTAAGTAATTAAATACATCAATATGAAGATATAACACATATTATCTTAAAAGCACACAAACAACCTAAATCATTTATATATTTCCAAGGCATAGCTCTGTTCATTAATAACTGGAAACTAGGAATACTCCTAGTACCCAAATTATGGATGCCAGATTCCATTTCACACTGAAATAATTTATAGTCCCATGGAAATCTACCTCATTATAATATTGGTTCAGAAATATATGGGGTTCTCAGGTGTATTTTGTTATACCAGAAAGTAATGAAGCTACACAAGACAATTATGGTTATCATCAAGGACATGGGTAAGAAGTAGAGGAAGTTCATCAATTAAAGGCAATTGGAAAATGAATAAGGGTACTACTTTAATGGATTGAAGCACATCAAGTCTGTCCAAATTATTAAGCACATAGTGAAAATAAAAATAAAAATTGGTCACCACAGAATCTACTGGAGAAGAATATCTATAGTGAATACTAACTAGAGAAAGAATGATGCATTTATCCTGCCTTTGCTCTCTGAACTGTATGACTGTAAACCAAACAGCAGGTAAGAGGAAGTTTCTGTTAAAATAAAGTATCTTAGCTAATAAACCAAGAAGCAATGACAGAATCACAATACCCCTACTGCAACTATTTTGTACTAATACATCTACTGAGCACCACTGGACTACCAACATCAAAAAGAGACACAGCAATTCCACCTGTGTCCACCTGTGAAACTGCACCACTATCACCTATGAATTGGCCCTGCTAAATATGAAAAATGAACTGAATTTTATCAAGCTTCAGTAAATCATCAAATTTATAAGAAATACAGCCTTCGCCCTGACTGTTGATGAACAACTTAACATGTTATCCCTCTTAGTATTTTTTTTGTTTGTTTGTTCTACTTAATACTTTTGGTTGAATACTGTAATCAATACACAATTATTCTTAAGTGCTGAAACTTAACTGAAAAGTGATCGCTGTTAAATATAAGAGTGGGAATAAGAGAAGGAAGAGATGTGCAATTCGGGACATGCTCAAGCTGACTTACCTCAAACGGTAGAGTTAGAAACATACCAGGGGATTCCAATTCAATCCCATCAAGGTGGCATGTACCAATGCCATCTCACTAGTCCCAGTGATCAATTTCTGTTCATAATTGATCACAATGATAGGACTAAGAACCAAAGGGAGCACATAAACAAGACTAGTGTCTGCAAATACTAGCTGACAGAATAAAAAAGGGAGAGAACGATCCAACATGGGAAGTGAGATACACAGCAGACCCATAGAATGGCAGATGTCCTAAACAGCACTCTGGCCTCAGAATCAGCCTTTAAGGCATGCGGATCCTGCTGAAAAGCCCATGAGAGTATTTCAGGCATGGAAAGCCAAGACACTCTGGGAGAAAAACAAACAAACAAACAAACAAAAAAACCTAAATGAAAGATCTCCGTGAGTGAGATCCCAGTGGAAAGAACGGGTCATCAAAGAAGGAGGTACCTTTCTCTGAAGGGAGGAGAGAACTTCCACTTTGACCATGGCCTTGTCTAAATATGATCAGAGTTGGTGAACTCAGGGGGCTTCCATAGCCTTGGCAGCTCATGACAAGAGCCTAGGGTGATTACTGATGCCATAAACAAGAGTGTCAATTTGTTAAGTCAACAACAGGAGTCACTGTGCACTTACTCCTCATGTAGGATCTCTGTCCTTAGTGTGCTGTACATTGAGATTTAATGCTATAACTAGTACTCAAACATTATTTTTCACTTTACGTTTCTGTGTGGGAGCAAACTGTTGAAATCTTTACTTAATGTATGCTAAACTGATCTTCTGTATATAAAGGGAATCGAAAATGAATTTTGATGTGAATGGAAGGGGAGAGGCAGTGGGAAAGGGAAGGGTTGCGGGTGGGAGGGACATTATGGGGAGGAAGCCATTGTAATCCATATTCTGTACTTTGGAAATTTATATTTATTAAATAAAAGTTGAAAAATATTAAAATTAGTATTTAACAATTAGTTAAAAAGATAATAGTACTTGAAGTAATTTGTTGTTTATGTTTCAAATAAATGACAATTTTGAGCATAAAAAAATTTATAAGAAATATCTTTAAATAGATGTTATAGACAACTGGAGGCCCTGCATCATGGCATGGCAAGTGAGGTCCCAGGCTGCAACTCTGGCATCCTATGTTAGTGCTAGTTTGTGTCCCGGCTGCTCCATTTCTGATCCAGCTCTCTGCTAATGGTCCAGAAACAGCAGCAGCAGATGGCTCCAGCGTTTGAGCCCTGCCACTCAGGTGGGGCCTGGATGAAGCTCCTGGCTTCTGGCTTTGGCTTTGCCCAGGCTTGGCAATTGTGGCCATCTCAGGAATGAATCAGCAGAAAGAAGATCTATATCTCTCTTTCTCTCTCTGTAACTCTTTCAAATAAATAAATAGGACAATGGATATGGAGCCAGAAAAATTTACTATCTAGAAGCTTTTCCCTGCAACACATAAATGACAAAAAAAGGAAGAATAAGGTAAGGAAGGGAAGTCAGGAACGAGAAGGGAGGCATACAATTTAAAATACTTCATAAAGCAATCACAATCAATCTTTAGTTTGGATCTTAAAGCAAGCACACTATAAAGTCTACAGTATACTATCAACTAACAAAGAAAAAAAAATAGAATGTATTTGCTTGTAAATGCAGAGAATCTCTCCAGAACACCTTCTAAGCAACTGGTAACATGGTACCTATCAGGGATCTAGATGTCCACATGTAAGGAGCAGGAAGGCGATTTATATATCTTTTTAACTATGTGAATATGTTTCTTCTTCATTTCACTATTATAAAAGTAAGTCATTGTGTGTGTGTTACTGCAATTTCAAAGGTTACCTAAACTAAAATCACCAATTATATTTTTATAGAAGTTGCTGACTCCGCAAAATTAAAAAAGCTTTAATTAGGAAAAATATTATTACCTCATCATATGTGTATCTGTAGTCAGCTTTCTTGGATTTGAGGTCCCATAAGACTACTGTTCCAGATTCAAAGCCAATTAAAAGCTGTAATAGAAGAAAAAAACACATTATCTAAGAATTGTATCAGTTATATAAAAATATTTATTTGCTGAAAATAAAGTTTATCATTTACAAGCTGTAAGTATAAAATTATTAAACACCCGTAATTGTTAATTATGAATCACAAAGATGACAAATAAAAACATTACACTGCATATTTACATGTCTTTGATGATTAAAACTTTTTTTCAAAAAAAGTACCATTTTTAAGTCTAAATATAGATCTTCACTGATACAAAATATTTAGTAAATTACAAAAAATTAATAGTTAAGAGTTTATAATCTCTCCAAATTCTTCATGTTATGAAAAGCAATCTTATCCACTACATCTATACATTGATTAATTCCAAATCAAATCAGCCTAGATTGCTCTCACATGCTCCAGCACATAATCTCAATGGCCATCTCTACTAATCTATATTAGAACCTCAAAGTAAGTATGTCCGTAAAGTAAATTAATTATATTCTCTATCCTTCTTCTCTGGCATTCCCTATTGCAGTAACTCAACATTCCTATCACAATGATCAGGTGCTCAAGCCAGAAACCTAGGGATCATCCTTAACTCTTGTTTTTTCCCCCAACAGGTAAAATCACCAAGTAAATTTAAAATTAATTTCTGTAGCTGGCGCTGCGGCTCACTAGGCTAATCCTCCGCCTTGCAGCGCCGGCACACCGGGTTCTAGTCCTGGTCGGGGCGCTGGATTCTGTCCCGGTTGCCCCTCTTCCAGACCAGCTCTCTGCTGTGGCCAGGGAGTGCAGTGGAGGATGGCCCGAGTACTTGGGCCCTGCACCCCATGGGAGACCAGGATAAGTACCTGGCTCCTGCCATTGGATCAGTGCGGTGCGCCGGCCACAGCGCGCTGGCTGCGGCGGCCATTGGAGGGTGAACCAACGGCAAAGGAAGACTTTTCTCTCTGTCTCTCTCTCTCACTGTCCACTCTGCCTGTCAAAAAAAATAATATGAATTAAAAAAAATTTCTGTTATCTCTTTAATTTACTTCCTACCATCCCCAGTGCCACTCTTCTGGTTCAAGATACAAAGTTCTTTCTAGTCTCCCTGACTCCTATGTCAATCCATTCCATACTGTAGGCTAGAATAATATCTCTAAATGCAAACCTGGTGGTATAATGTATATTTCTGTTTAAAAGATTTTAATGCGAAATTATTATTTTAAGGATAAAATCCAAAAGCAAGTATGATCTGTAAGATCTGTGTAATCTGATTTCTGCTTTATTGCTCCATAAAAGTGATGAATAGGTGGATTATGCTCATATATAATGTAGAGACAAGACAATGTTTGGGTATATTCAGTAATTTTAATACAACAGCAACTTAGTGGATTTCACAGGACAGAGAAAGTTGGATGGTTAGTTGCTGAAGCTAACAAAATAGGTTTTCAGAGGTAGCAGTCAATTTTCCTAACCCTAATTTTTCTTTCTTAAGCAATCTGAGACATATTCCTTCTAGGAAAAACTGGCATATTCTTCCTTTTCCTTTCTCTAGTCCTTTCAAATACTTTTCTTTCTTTTTAAAGATTTATTGATTTTATTTGAAAGATGGAGTTACAGAGAGAGGGAGACACACCCACACAGAAAGAGGGAAAGAGAAGAAGGGAGAGAGAGAGAGAGAGCACTTCCATCCACTTGTAAAGTCCAAATGGCCACAATGACCAGGGCCAGGTCAGGATGAAGCCAGGAGCCTGGAGCTTCATCCGGGTCTCCCATAGGGGTGGCAGCGATTCCAGTACTTGAACCATATTACACTGTTTTCCCAGGCACATTAGCAGAAAGCTGGATCTGCAGTTGGGCAGCCAGGACTTGAATGGATGCCCATAAGGGAAAATGTTGTCACAAACATTAACTTAACCTGCTATACCACAACACTGGCTCCATTCTTTACAAATATTTTACATTTATTGTATGGCATTTTTCTGTGGGGAAATAATATATAAGGAAAAAGAAGGAACAGAATAAAATTTAAGACTCAATGTAAAGGAGAAACAGCACTCAATTGCTTAGTACATAGGAACCTGAATTCTAGTCCTAAAACCACAACTTAACAGTCATGTAGCTTTTAGAAAAAAATCTTACCAATGTATTTGTTAATAAATCAAGATAGTTAGAGTAAACTTAAATCTCTCCAATTGGCTATACCATCCTAAGAAAGTTAAAAATACGTGCCAACAAATTAGACTTTAATGTCCATAATCTCCTTGGCCTTCCAATTCCTACAGAATTTTAATGAAATATTAGGGAAGAGAAAGCTAAATATATAGCTTTTTAAAATATATAGTGTTTAATTAAACTGGAAAAATTCCTTTAATGTTTATCCTTACTAAAATATTTTATAACTCAGAGATGTTAATTAGATTATGTACTATCAACAGACTTTTCACAAAAAAAAGTGTAGTGGGTACACTGAATAGAAGCAGAGACTCTACATCAACAGCTGATCTCTATCTAGTGAGGACATGTAGCATAAACGTTGAAATCAAAGAAATCAATGTTTAAATATCAGCTATACAAGCATATAGCTCTGCACTTCTGGAACACAATGTCACTGTTTCATTATCTTTACAATGGGGATATTTGCAAGTTACAGCTTCTTGGGAGGATCAAATGAAATAGTGGTCAGCATAGGACCTTACAGAAAGTATTCAATAAATGCTACTTTTTTACTATTGTGACTGACAGCACATTAATGCCTACCCTTCCTTATCAAGACCTTCAACTAATGAGGTGGATCCACCCATGGGATTAGCTTTGAACGAATCTACCCTATCACTGTATATCTTCTTTTAGTCAGAGAGATCATTCGAAATACAGAAAAGTCATTGATGTGATTAAAGTAGGACTTTTTTCCACAAGAAATCAAAGATTAGATAATGCAACCTGTTCTACCAACTAATATTTAAAAAATGTTTGAATGAGAGTAACTCTTGGAAGGAAGAATAATATAATGCCAGATTAAAAAAAAAAAAATGACAGACACTGATATATAATATATTCATTCCATAAAGAAGGATATATTGAGTACCCTATGACTATTTCCACGATATGCTGGATGTACTGGAGGCTGCAAACCTGCATATAAATATTACCTCTGCACTCAACAATTTCCCACACTTGGGTCAGCCAACATAATACGTTTCTAATAAAAGGCAACAGATGATTAACACCATAAAACTCCCATAACTAAAGAACCAGTGAATGTGAAAGTATGAGAAAGATTTTTCTGTCAAGATGATCAGGAAAAATATCATAAAGGATATATACTTAATCTGGACCTTAGAATGTGGGTAGGAATTCAGCAGAACCATTATGAGACACAATAGAATGGAGATATGGCAAAAGAAGGACTGAAGTGACATAATATTGATCAAGGTAGAAGAGAAATTTTCAATTCTGTCATCATGTCTCCCACCCAAAAGCTAGGCTTTCACCCAAGTATTCTGCCTAAAACAAAGTAAACTGGACCTACGCTACTATATAGTTGTTTTATATAAAGTTCCCTTTAAAAAGTATCCAACTCTATAATTATGAGCTAATTCCAGATAGTCCAGTTATCCTTTTGTCTTCCCTGTGTCAAACTAAGACAAATGTTAAATAATTCATAGGATTGATCTCTGAGTAAACGAAAAACTTGGGTAAACTCCTTCAATAAATCCAGAAGTTACATTTCACTAATTCCTCCAACCCTTCTTTTTTTTAATCTGATGGAAGAGAGAAAAGACAGAAAGTCTTCCCATCTGCTGGTTCAGTCCCCAAACATCACAAAGGCCAGTGCTTGGCCAAGGCCAAAGCTGGGATCTGGGAACTCAATCCACATCTCCACATGGGTGGCAAGAGCTCACTTGAGCCATCACTGCTGCCTCTCAGGGTCTGCAGCAGTGGCAAGCTAGAATCAGGATCTGGGAATGAAACTCAGGTATTCCAGTGTGAGAGGAGAGTATCATAACTGCTAGACTGAATACCTTCTCTCCATTTAACTGGATGATTGAATGATTTGAAACATACACACACACACACACACACACACACACACACAGATGTCTTTCATCCACTGGTGCACTTGCCAAGTGCCCACAACAGCTGAGGCTGGGGCTGGAGCTGGGACTGAGGCTGGCTGAAGCCCAAGAGCCTGGAACTCAATCCACATCTCCTAAGTAAGTGGCAAGGATTCAAGAACTTGGGTCATCATCTGCTGTAATGAGCACTTCCCAGGGTTCTGGAATGAGAAGTAGAGCCAGGATTCAAACCCAGGCACTCTGACATGGAATGCAGGTATCCAAACAGGTATCCAAAGTGGCTTCCTAACCACTGTGCCAAACCATCACCCTATTCACTGATATAAATACACTTTCTCGTACTTATTTAGGTTAACACCATAAAGTCATCTAGGAAGAAAAATATAATTATTAAATAAAATGACCTGAAATATTAGTCTGAAATAGGAAAGAAAGATTCAAATTAAAGGAATTTTCAGGAGTCAGAATTGTAGCAGAGTGGATTAAGCCACCACCATGCCATATTGGAGTGCTGGTTCCAATCCCAGCTGTTCCACTTTCCATCCAGTTTCCTGCTAATGTGCCTGGGAAAGCAGCAGCAGATGGCGGAGGTACTTGGGTCCACTATGGAGACATGGATGGAGTTCCTGGCTCCTGGCTTCAGTCTGGCCCAGTCCATTTGGGGAATTGAGCCAGTAGATGAAGATCTGTCTTCCCCCTACCCCAACCCTGCCTCTTTTTCACTCTGATTTTCAAACAAATAAATTTGGAGGGCAGAAGTGGGAGAAAACTATAAGGAACTTTAATTCTTTGTAAATTAACAACCATTATTCACTGACCGCATGAAGCTGTGTTAAAATATTAAACATTTCAAATTACCCCTACATTATTAATAGAAGCTATTTATGAAGTAAATTGGGGAAACAACTCTAACATAGGGCAACATGAGATAATTTTTATTAAATTTTACATATGCTTTAGGTACCTTTTGTCATTTAAAATTATGATTCTTGCAGCCTGTGCTGTGGAGAGAAGGGTTAAGCTGCCACCTAAGATGATGGCATCCTATATGAGGCCGGGTTCAAGTCTTAGCTGCTGCCTTTTTGATCCAGCTCTCTGCTGATAAGCCTGAGAAAGCAGTGGAAGATGGCCCAAGGGCTTGAGCCTCTGCCACCCACCTGGAAGACCCAGATGGAGTTCCAGACTCCTGGCTTTAGCCTGGTCCAATTCCGACCACTGTGGTCATCTGGGGAGAAAACAATGGTTGGAAGATCTTTCTCTCTCTGTCTCTCCCACTAACTCTGCCTTTCAAATAAGTAAAATTTTGAAAAAAATTATGATTCCAACTCTCCCACCTGTTCTTCATAATGAATAATATGGCATTAAGCACATATGACACTCAACCTTTATTAAAAAGTTTATATATTTAAAAATACAAAATATCACAAATTAAAATAATATACTTTTTTTGGAAAAAAATTCTACCTTTCCTTCATCCATTGGATTATCACTTATATGGACAACAGGTCCTGGGTGAGATTTAGAGGACCTAGAAACATAAAAGATTATTAAATAAATAAATGTTAAATAAAGATATATTTACATAAAAGGAAAAAGTATCTCAGTAAGTGGTCAATAACAGAGGAGTATTAATATGGGCAAAAGTAGGAAACTGGAAGATGGTTACATGACGGCCATGTGGATACAAATGAACATACAATTAAGTACACTTTATGTATAGAAAAGAATTTCAATTTAGTCGTTTCAGCACAGAAAATTTGTTCTCAACATAGTATTTTGAAAGTTATTTAAAAAAAAATAGTGCAACATCTTAAACATCATTACCTTATTTTGCTCAATTCTAGAGTCAAATTACCACAATTCTTTGAGTTTCGTTGTTCATATCAGACATTGGGAAAATTCCATATTTTAAAAAATACTTTTCTCCCTTGTCTCTAATGTTGTGGAACAGTGTTTTTTCTTCTTACTATTTGTTTAATTCTTTACTTAGTGAAGAATTAATCATATGATTATAAAATAAACTGAAAGTATGTCACTGTAAAAAAAATCCATTCTCAACATGAATAAATGATACAAATTTGAGGTGATGGATATGTTAATTACCCTTATTTGATCATCACACATTGTACCTCACAAATGAGCAAAATTATCTTTGCCAAATAAACACAATAATTTAAAAATCAGAAAAATAATGCCACCTATTCCTTCTCAAGAGAAAAAGAACTGATACAGATATGACTATGCCTAAACAGATGCCCATATAGTAGGAAAAATATATCCTTATTCAAAAACTCTGAAGCCTGGGCAATCACTCCACTTTATGAAAGTCATCTGTGAAACAGACAACTGTACCAGACCTACCCACTAGATGTCGTGATCCATTCAAAGAACAGATTGGAAACCCACACTACCAAGGGACTGATATATGATAATGACATCCTTGCCACAGGAAGGAAAACCAGGCTTCCCACAGTTACATTTACATTGAAACATTACAAAAGAGATATGTCACAAAATTATCTCATGTTAAAAAGACATAAATCCTGTGTAATGGAAGACTATACTATTTGGCCAAAAACAAAAAGAAACACTGAAAAAGGTTTTTGCCAATATCGTTAAACTTTGATTTTCATTTCTGAATGATAACATAAGAGAAACTTTGTACAAAGAAACAACATATAAAACATTTTAAGACAGTGAAAAGTTAGCACTAAAGATCCCTCAACCATACCTCAACACAGTTTTTGTTGTTAATACCGGTAAATTAAAATAATGGTCAGTGCAACAAAATTAAAGATTAACCTTAAAAACTAATTCTGCAATATGTTAACTTTGATAAACATTTACATTATATTGGTTGATTATTAAAACACACCAAAATAGTTTAAATTAATATTTCCTAAATATTAGTGGCAACCCATTCATGGATCATGACCAGCATTGCAAAGACAAATCACAAAAGAACAAAAGCAAACAAAGAATGCTTTTTCACCTATGCTATATTTCAAACACATGTAAATATATGCACAACATTTGTGTATATATTTATGTACATATGTATAAATCACTTAAATTTACACACTGTCATACCAATAGGGTGATATTTACAAAGATATTAAATCTGCATTTAATATCAAGAACATCTGACACATTTAATTCCACAGAATTACAGACTGGCTATTATCTGATGGTATTATCATATTTGATATTGGTATTTTCAGATATGGAGTACTTGCTGGAACTCACAGTTCAATGGCTTTATTCCACATAATGACGTAGCCTGAGAGTGTGAAGGACTCCACATTGACAATGTGTATATTACCTCTTTCAGTGCCCACATAGAGCCACTTACTCTGGAAAGGCAGATGGCAAAATGTAACCCTGTAAGAGAAAATAGATGCAGAAAATTAAATTATAAAATGGCTGGTCAATTTTACTGACTGTATTAGAGGGTTAATCATGAAACATGTAGCTCATGAAAAGCAAAAATGATACACAATCTACTCATCGTGATTATTACCTAACAAACATAAGACCTTTTTACAATAAATAGTATGGCATGATTGAAAGAGGATGAGTTTTGAAGTTAAATGGCGTCTCCTATCTGGCTGTGTCATCTACTAACTGTGTAACCTTCAGCACATCACAAATTTAATCTGTAATCCAAAACCTATGGCTCTAATACCCACTTCACTCCTGGGTAGTACTAGATTTCTAAAGAATCACCAAATGTATCAAATTCATCTAGCTTCTATCCACTCAAATTTTTCTTCCAATTTTCATTTCAAATATTACTCTCATCCTAAGTGATTCTCCAATATTTTTTTATTTCAATCAGGCTTGCCTTATAAGATAATTAGGGCCCATCTTCCTCACTAATTTGTAAGCCACTGGTAGAGCCCCCCTGTATTAAGGTTTAGACAATGTTTCTGAAATGTAGTTGGACTTTTTCATCTTTTATTCTGAAGGGGAGCCTTCATGGAAAATTATAATTTCCATGCATTCACCAAAACTTATTACTCCAACAATTTCAGACATTTTTTATATCAGCTCATTTAACTCAAAGTAAAAGAAACAATCTTGTCCTTTTTGTAGCACTTATTTTTAATAATAAGAAGGTAATATGTTGTGAAAATATACAATGCTCATCTTCTTAGAGACCACATATGTGTCTCTCAGAATCAAATTCAGTGGAATGGCACTTCAAATAATACAGAATGATATAGTGATCACTCCTGGATTGTTAATACTGACACTAAGCATTGGATAAGATAGAGAATACCAAACACCTGTTATTCCCATTAATATACAATTTCATTACAGAGAATATTCAAGATGAGAACACCTATTACATGAATGTGCATGTGCAGGCTGGTGTTGCGGCACAGCAGGTTAAGCTGCCTCCTGTGATGTGGTCATCCCATAAAGAAGTGCTAGTTTAAGTCCCGGCTGCTATTCTTTGGAACCAGCTGCCTGTCTGTCAGCCTGGAGAAAGCAGCAGAAGATGGCTCATGTACTTCAGTCTATCCCACTCATGTGGGAGAACTGGATGGAATTCCAGGCTCCTAGCTTCAGCCAGGCCCGGCCCTAACTATTGCAGCCATTGCTGGAGTGAAAGAGTAGATAAAAGGTCTTTTTTGTCCCTTGGTCTCTCATTCTCTCTCTGTCACTCTTTCAAATAGAAAAAATAAATCTTTAAAATAAATAAGTAAACGTACATGCAACACATCTAAATCTTTCTTAGAGGTAATATTCAGTTAGACAATTACTTGAGCTTTTAACCATTTGTATTTTGGTTAAATGTTTTATATGTACAACTTATTTCTAAAGGACTTACAGCATTCGGACATGCCTAGTGAATCAACAAAATCATTATATTACCTTGTTACTTCAACTTTTCTGAAAATCTCAGAACCATATAAGTTTAAGAATTCATAATTTCCCAGGTTTTAGAAAAGTACAAAATGCATATTTTATATAATAAGGGATGCCATCCTGTAAGACATACTAAAAAATTTTTTTTTTTTTATTTTTGACAGGCAGAGTGGACAGTGAGAGAGAGAGACAGAGAGAAAGGTCTTCCTTTAGCCGTTGGTTCACCCTCCAATGGCCGCCGCGGCCTGCGCACTGCAGCCAGCGCACCACGCTGATCCGATGGCAGGAGTCAGGTGCTTCTCCTGGTCTCCCATGGGGTGCAGGGCCCAAGCACCTGGGCCATCCTCCACTGCATTCCCGGGCCACAGCAGAGAGCTGGCCTGGAAGAGGGGCAACCGGGACAGAATCCGGAGCCCCAACCGGGACTAGAACCCGGTGTACCGGCGCCGCAAGGCGGAGGATTAGCCTATTGAGCCACGGCGCTGGCCGACATACTAAAAATTTTTAAAGTATAATTTCAAAAAAATTTAAACATAACCTAACATGTTATTGATTCATTTAATTCCTAGGTAATTACTGAAGAGAAGAGAAATCATACATCCATATAAGACTTGTCCATAAATGTTCAGAGCTTTGTCCATCAACAAGAGAAGAAACTGTGTCCTATAATTAGATTAGAAAACTTTTCAAGCAGTAAGAAAGCACTATGAATAAATGAATCAACACTGATGAATATTAAATATCTTTGAAGTGAAAGAAGCCAAATTTTAAAAAATACACACTGTGATTCCACTTATATATAATTTATATGCAATAGAAAACACATCAAACCACAGTAGCAGAAAGCAGATCAATGGTTTCCTGGGGACTGTAGGAGTGGGGATGGAATAGGCAGGGGACAGTACAAAACAGAGAAAAGGATTATTACAAGGATTTATGCTGAAGTGATAGGTAACTTCCTTATTTTGACTGTATTGATGGCTCATATATGTGTCAAAACTTAACAGGTTATATATTTGAAATGTGTCTTGTTTACTATATGCTAATTTTATCTCAATAAAAATGTTTGAAATTTTTCTGCTTTCACAGATATGTGGAATGGAATCATGAAATAGACTATAGTTCTGATTAACATATGGCTATAAGTACTGGAATACCACTACTGGGTTTCAGTTTCTAGGTCTATCATTCATTAGCATATTACTTTAATTTCCCAGTGTCAGATTATTATTTTTTTTTGACAGGTAGAGTTGCAGACAGTGAGAGAGACAGAGAGAAAGGTCTTCCTTCCGTTGGTTCATTCCCCAAATGGCCACTACGAACAGTGCTACACCGATCTGAAGCCAGGAGCCAGGTGCCACTCACAGAGATATTTCATGTAGGTCATTTTTTTTTCTTTTTTATGCCACGGTGTCTTGGCTTTCCATGCCTGCAAAACACTCATGGGCATTTTAGCCGATCCAAATGCCCTAAGAACTCATTCTGAGGCCAGAATGCTGTTTAGGGCATTCTATGAGTCTGCTGTGTATCCTCTTCCCATGCAGGAACTTTCTCTCTTTTTTAATTCTATCAATTATTATTTGCAGACCCTGGTCTTATTTATGTAATCCCTTTGACACTTATTCCTATCATTACGATCAACTATGAACTGAAACTGATCACATTGACTAGTGAGATAGCATTGGTACATACCACCTTGATGGGATTGAATTGGAATACCCTGGCACCTTTCTAGCTCTACCATTAGGGGTAAGTCCGATTGAACATGTGCTGAACTGTACATTGCCTCCCTCTCTTATTCCCACTCTTATATTTAACAGGGAATTCTTTTCAGCATAGACTTCTTGGAAAAGACCCCAGAGGCACAGGCAGTCTAAGCCAAAATTAACAGTTGGGATCACATCAAATTGAGAAGTTCATGTACTGCAAAAAAAAAAGAAAGTGAAGAGGCAACTGACCGAATGGGAAAAATATTTGCAAATTATGCAACAGATAAAACATTAATAACCAGAATCTACAGAGATCAAGAAACTCCACAACAACCAAACAGACAACCCACTTAAGAGATGGACCAAGGACCTCAATACACATTTCTCAAAAGAGGAAATCCAAATGGCCAACAGACACATGAAAAAATGTTCAGGATCACTAGCAATCAAGGAAATGCAACTCAAAATCAAACTGAGGTTTTACCTCACCCTGGTTAGAATGGCTTACATACAGAAATCTGCCAACAACACATGCTGGCGAGGATGTGGAGAAAAAGGGACACTAACCTAATGTTGGTGGGAAAGCAAACTGGTAAAGCCACTATGGAAGTCAGTTTGGAGATTCCTCAGAAACCTGAATATAACCCTACCATACAACCCAGCCATCCCACTCCTTGGAATTTACCCAAAGGGATTTAAATTGGCAAATAAAAGAGCTGTATGCACCTCAATGTTTATTGCAGCTCAATTCACATTAGCTAAGACCTGGAATTGACCTAAATGCCTGTCAACAGAACACTGGCTAAAGAAATTATGGGATATATACTCTACAGAATACTATACAGCAGTAAAAAAAAATGAAATCCGGTCATTTGCAACAAAATGAAGGAATCTGGAAAACATCATGCTAAGTGAAATAAGCCAGTTCCAAAGGGACAAATATCATGTGTTCTCCCTAATCGGTGACAACTAACTGAGCACCTAAAAGGAAATCCGTTGAAGTGAAATGGACACTATGAAAAACAATGTCTTGATCAGCTCTGGTCTTGACTGTCTAGGAACAAACTATTTTATTCCTTTTAGTATTTTTTGTTTTACTTAATACCACTGGTTGAACTCTAACACACAGTTATTCTTAGTCATTTAAATTTAACTGTAAAGGATCTCCAATTAAACTCACAGCAGACTTATCATCAGAAACCCTGCAGGCCAGAAGAGAATGGTGAGATATAGCCCAAGTCCTAAGAGAAAAAAACAGTCATCCCAGAATATTATATCCTGCAAAGTTCTCATTTGTGAATGAAGGTGAAATAAAGACCTATTGAAACTGAAATATTTTTCACCACCCATCCAGCCCTGCAAAAGATGCTTAAAGATGTGTTGCACACAGAAACACAGAAACATGGACATAAAAAATACGAAAGAAGGTAATGGAAAAATTTCTCTCAGTAAAAGATCAAACGAAGTTCAAAGTATAAATCAGAAATATCTTTGGAAAAATAGCAAAGTCATTACTTATCAATAGTCACATTGAATATAAATGGCCTCAACTCCCCAGTTAAAAGGCACAGATTGGTTGAATGGATTAAAAAACAAAATCCATCTATTTGCTGCTTACAAGAAACACATCTTTCCAACAAAGGTGCATGCAAACTGAAAGTGAAAGGTTGGAAAAAGCTATTCCATGCCAACTTAACTGATCGTAAAGATGGATTTAAGTGTCAAAGTGATCACATAAATAAGACCAAGTGTCTACTAATCATAATTGATAGAATTAAAAAGGAGGGAACAATGCAACATGGGAAGCAGGCCACACAGCAGACTTGCAGAATGATAAATACCCTAACAGCACTCTGGCCTCAGAATCAGCCCTTAAAGCATTTGGATCTGGCTAAAAAGCCCATGAGAGTTTCGCAGGCATGGAAAGCCAAGACACTGTGGCAAAAAATGACCTACATGAAAGATCTCTGTGAGTGAGATGCTGGTGGAAAGAATGGGCCATCAAAAAAGGAAGTATCTTTTTCTGAAAGGAGGAGATAACTTCTACTTTGATTATGGCCTTGTTTAAATAATGTTGGAGTTTGTGGACTTAAGAGGCTTCCATAGCCTTGGCAGCTCATGACAAGAGACTCAGGTCATTACTGACATCATAAATAAGAATGCCAATTGTTAAATCAACAACAGGAGTCACTGTGCACCTGCTCCCCATGTAGGATCTCTGTCCTTAATGTGTTGTACTATGTGAATGAGTGGTAAACTACTACTAGAACAGTACTCTATACTTTGTGTGTCTGTGTGGATGCAATCTGTTGAAATCTTTACTCAGTATATACTAATTGATCTGTATATAAGGATAACTGAAAATGAATATTAATGAAGAATGAGATGGCAGAGGGAGTACAAGGTAGGATGGTTTTGCTGTGAATGGGTGGGTAAGGGTGGAGAACTGCTATAATCCAAAAGTTGTACTTATGAAATTTATATTTATGAAATAAAAGCTTTCTATAAAAAAAAAGAAATAAAAAAGAAAGAAAAGTGAGGGCAAGTAGGGAAGGCATATATTTGTTATCCATAATTAACTCAAGAATTCAACTAGCAAGTTTTACTGGCTGTGAGCATGTGGAACTAGAAAAAGTGAGAAAATCAAAATTGTGGTTACCACTCAGTGAAAGAACACCATACCAGTGATTATACAGAAAGCTCAGTAAGAAAATTTCGTTGCTCAAAACACAGTACTAGGAAAACTATCAACATACCCTACCCAAAACTAAGATTCTAAGTTATGGGCAATTTAATCATTCATTTACTAAAATATAAAGCTGGTGGTTAAAACAAACTGAATTTGTTACTATATTTAAAAGTTCTCTTTCAATTGTTTATATAAAAATGATTTTATTTCCTCATTTATAAGAATTTTCATCTTCCTTACTGAGTATTTAAAGTATAGAAAAATAGGGTGGCGGCACCATGGCTCACTTGGTTAATCCACTGCCGCAGTGCCGGCATCCCATATGGGCACCGGGTTCTAGTCCCGGTTGCTCCACTTCCAGTCCATCTCTCTGCTGTGGCCAGGGAAGCCAGTGGAGGATGGCTCAAGAGCTTGGGCCCCTGCATCCGCATAGGAGACCAGGAGGAAGCACCTGGCTCCTAGCTTCTGATCGGCATAATGCACCGGCCATAGCGGCCATTTGTGGGGTGAACGAAAGGAAGGAAGACCTTTCTGTCTCTCTCACTGTCTGACTCTGTCAAATAAAAAATAAATAAAGTATAAAATAATAAATAAGTACGTAAGCTTTTTATAATAATAAACGAAAAAATTATATTGATCACATAAAAGTAGTAACATGTATTGGAGCATTTAAAACTATTATGTGTAGGGGATCAGCATCGTAGCACAGCAGGTTAAACTACTGTCTCTGATGCTGGCATCCCATATGAGCACTGGTTCAAGTCATTACTGTTCTGCTTCCAATCCAGCTTCCTGCTGATGCACCTAGGAAAGCAGCAGAAGATGAGACAAGCAGTTGAGCCCCTTGTATCCATGTGAGAGACCCAGGTGGAGTTCTGGAGTTCTGGCCTTGGCCTGGATCAAACCCAACTGTGTAGCCATTTTGGGACTATACCAATGAATGGAGGATTCTGTCTCTCCCTGTCTGTGTATAACTCTGCCTTTCAAATAAATAAATGAATCTTTAAACAAAAAGTAAAACTAAATGTGATATGTATGTGTGTGTATAGACAGAGAACAGACACATTTCTTATTTTACAACTCTAAGATTATAATCCAAGATATGTATCTAATTTTTCTTTTTTAGTAAAAGTAGTCATGAAACAAATGACACTGAAAAGTCTTGGGATAAACAGATTTAAATCAAATTTCAGATCAACAGATGAAAAAAATCCATTCCTCTCCTATACCAAATGTAGGTCTGATCATGTGACTTGAACTGGGTAATACTGGATTACTAGTTGTTGTAGAGAGGAACAGTTTTGAAAGCAACAGCATAGCACATTGGGGCCTTCTTTCTTAATACTTTTGGAACCCAGATGCCATGTGATAAAGCCCACACTAGGCTGTGGGAGACACAGGACCAGCATATATCCAGAACCAGCCATCAGAAACGAGAAAGCAAGCTAGAATGTCCAAAGCAGCAGTACCTCCAGATAACTGCAGTCCATAACTGACTACTGGGGAAGACGTCTCCTATAAAGCCAGATTCAGGTTGCTCACTCATACTTTTATTAATATGTGGAGATCAATTTTTTATGTGTTATCTATTAATCATACTCAAGGGGCCAGAGTTGTGGTGCAGTAGGTTAAAGCTTGCTGCCCGAGATGCCAGCATCTGCTGAATGCTGTTTCGAGTTTCAGCTGTTCTGCTTTCCATCCAGCTCTCTGACGATGTGCCTGGAAAAGCAAAGATAGCCCAAATGCTTGGGACTCCTGCCATCAATGTGGAGCACTGGATGGAATTCCAGGCTCCTGACTTTGGCCTATTGAACCCTAGCTGTTGTGGCACTTTGGGGACTGAACCAGAGGATGGAAGGTCTCCCTCTCTCTTTCCTTCCCTTCCTCCCCCTTTTTGGTAACTGACTTTCAAGTAAATAAACCTTAAAAAAAAAAAAAAAAAAGATGGCATATCAAATCCTTCCTGGAAAAGTACTTTAAAATGCGTAAGTTGAGCCAAGACAAAGTAGAGGGGAAATCTCACTGAAACAAATGAACAAATGAAACAGAAATACACAAATAGTAAGTTGAATTCTTTCAGTTTGGCACTTAATAAAATTGTATCCTGAATCTCTATACTTAAATACATGTTCTACATAGTGTAACTGGGAATACGGTAATTCCTGTAAATTTGTTACACGGACCTAAAAGTATCACTGTAAAGTGTTAGAGACTGAGATATATATCTATATATTTAGCCTTTGTGTTAGTCTCTCAAATATACAGTCAAGCACCAAGCTCAAGATTTAACTATTATCAATTTTCTATGCCAGAGACATATAGCTTCCTAAGTAATGTTGAAATGAATCATCCATGAATAAAGGCATAAAACAATACAAATATGTGTACAGTTTTATAATTTAACCTATAGAAAGGAGTGTGAACCAGTAAGTTTAACACTCTAGTGTCTTTATCACCATTAAATTAGCCAACATAAGAGAAAATGTGTCATGACATCTGTATTCTTAGCAAATACCACATCTTTCACTTACTAAACAGTGAGTATTTGTTAAATGAGCAAATGAACTATATAAAACATGGGACTTTTTATGCTAGTTAATAAAACAATCACACAATCCTGACTTACTACCTTTAATTATCATGAGTTACCAAATCCATTCCATGCTTCCACAAGAGTTATATTTTCAAAGCCAAGAGAAATCACGTCATTTGAAAAACTCTTAATAGCTTTCTACATTCTACCATGATGATTCTCTAACAATATCTGGTGATATTTTATGGTACGTGTGTCTAAGAAGAAGGGTTAGAAATACAAAGTGTGCTGGATTTGGTCAACTGGCACTCAACATCCGTGTCCACATCCTCCTATATGCTTTCCCTTCCTGTGCTGCAGATGCTGGAAAGCAAAAACTTAAATTTTCCTGGTTCTCCTTGCAGCTAGGGTTCTAGATGAGATTACATTTTACTAACAGAATGTTCTTCATATTTGGAGGCAGAGACAATCTTTCTGCTGCTGTTTCTCCTGATGATGCTTGTGGACACACTTACAGCAGCAGTGGGTACCACACAAAGTACTCAAAGGTCTCTCAGAAGCTTAATGTGGTAAGACATGGTAACCTTAAAAGCAGAACCATTTTTTATTCCTGGGATTGCAGCCAAGACAGTATATATTAAAACTCAACAGGCCTAGCATCTTTCCAAACATTTTCCCAACAGCTAGGCCCTTGTATTATATTGCTTTATGTTGAAAGTATCTGCAGTGGTTTTAGTTCCTGTGTTGGATCCTGATTAGGAAATGTGCCTAATCTAAAACTTACCTACATGGTAGTTTACAGTGACTAGCAAATACTTACATTGCATCATTTAGAAAATGCTATTTGTTCAAAGATTTGAAGCTGAAAAAAGGTTAAAAAGTGAACTTTCTCATAACTGTACACAGGGTCTTCCATAAGGTAACCTTACTCACTTTTCCAAAATTATCTCTTCTGAACTACACACCCAGCAATGCCAGTTACAGTTCCCTGAATATCTGAGAATGCCTCAAGACTTTCTACCTTCGGACATGATAGAAATGCCCTTTGCCATCTGTCAATGTAAGAATGCCTATTCTTGCAAATCTGGTTATATAAGTTCTCTTGTAATACTTTTCATGAAATTCTAAAATGTGACAATGCATACTTTTTCCAGTTAATCTGTAAACTTTCATATAGAAAATGTTATTACATTCATAATATATGTTTTCCACTGCACTGTAATTTGTCATTTTATCTCCTTTATTCAATAAAATTTCTATATATGTCCAGAATTCATCATAGTATTTGTATGGCCCAGAAACTCAATGTTTATCAAATGAATTAAGAAAATAAGAAAAAAAAAAGATTTATATGGTATATTTCTTTTTTGGGGAAATTTCTTAAATGAATACTAAATATTCTGTCATAAAAATATAAGTATATACCAATATAGGAATGTATTAAAAATGATAGCTGTCAGTTAAAAATAATTTATGAACCTGTTCAAAGAACTTCCTTTTTAATCTATAGTCCCATTTATCTTCTGATAAACTGCTATAACTATCTTAGAAAAGTCATCATCATACATAAAAATCAGCAGTACAATATAAATGTTTCACAAATTACGCTTCAGAGAGCCTTAAACGTTGTTTTACATTTGTACTTTAATATATTCTTTATTAATTACATATTGATATTTATTAAAAATTTAGAAACAGAGAAATATGTCCAAAAATCACAATATTACTTTCTTCTGAAATAAGACCTTGATATATTAACATTAGTAATTGATAATTGATTATCTACAAGTGAAACAGTGAGTATCAAACAGGAAAATAGTATCAGTTAGAGGAAAAATTAAAAACATCTGAAAACAATGACCCTTGCCATATAGGAAATTTATTTTTTATTTATTTATTTTTTTGACAAGCAGCGTGGACAGTGAGAGAGAGAGAGGAAATTTCTTAAAGTTCTATATATAATGATCACAGAAAATGAAGGCACCATGACATTTTTACAATAAATGTTATAATACAATGAAACAACCTGGTACTCATTAGTAACTGTTCACTTCATTGTTTTATTACAATAAAACCTTTTTTATCTTCAAAAACATTACCTAGTTGTTATAGACGTAGTGTTCTACACCATACAGACCATACCGGTCTAGTAGAAACAAATCACTTGGTCAAAGCTTTTGACTGTCCCATATCAACCTCCTTACAAAAATAAAATAAAATCTATTAAAATAAAGTAATATAAAAAATTTGCTATGGGCCAAAGACCAAATGACCTCCAAGGAAAATCAAGTGCAGATGAGGTTTGAATCTACGAGTGGAAGAAGTGGAGACTATATCTAAAAAATATAGTTCGTAATCTATAGGATGCTAATAAAAAAAAAAAAAAACCAACATTCAGGTTCTAGGAGTTCCTGAAGCCATGGAGAGAGAAAAATATCAGAAGGCCTTTTTAGTGAGATACTGCCAAAAAACTTCCCGGGTGTGGAGGAGAACAGAGACATCCTAGTACAGGAAGCACATAGAACCCCCAATAAACTTGTCCAAAAGAGATCCTCAAGACGACACGTTGTAACCAAACTTACCACAGTGAAACATAAAAAAAAAAAAAAGATTCTAAAATGTGCAAGAGAGAAACATCAGATTACTCTCAGAGGATCTCCAATTAGACTCACATCAGACTTCTCATCAAAAACTCTACAGGCTAGGAGGGAATAGCAAGATATAGTTCAAGTATTAAGAGAAAAAAACTTCCAACCTAGAATATTATATCCTGCAAAGATCTCATTTGTGAATGAAGGTGAAATAAAGACCTTTCATAGCAAACAGAAATTGAAAGAATTTGTCACCACTCAACCAGGCCTGCAAAAGATACTTCAAGATGTGTTACACACAGAAACACAGAAACACGGCCATCAATACCAAAGAAGGTGAAGGAAGAAAACCTCCCAGTAAAAGATCACAGGAAGTTCAAAGCATATATTAGAAATATCTTTGGAAAAATGGGAGGGCAAAGTCACTACTTACCAATGGTCTCATTGAATGTTAATGGCCTTAACTGTCCAGTTAAAAGGCACAGACTGCTGAATCGATTAAAAAACAAACCCATCTATTTGTTCCTTACAAGAAACACATCTTTCCAACAAAGATGCATGCAGACTGAAAATGAAAGGCTGGAAAAAGATAATCCATGCCAACATAAACCAAAAAAAAAGCAGGTGTAGATATATTAATATCAGACAAAATAAACTTTAACACAAAAGCTGTTAAGAGAGACACAGAGGGGCACTATATTGATTACAGGATAAATTCAACAGGACTGGAAGATTCAATATCATCAAAATGTTCATTCTCCCAAAAGCAATTTATACATTCAGTGCAATACCAATCAAAATAACAAAGACATTCTTCTCAGACCTGGAAAAAATGATGCTGGAATTCATATGGAGGCACAGGAGACCTCGATCTTGTACAACAAAAGCAAAGCCTGAAGCATCACAAACCAGATTTCAGGATACTTAAGGGTAGTTATAAGCAAAAAAGCATGGTACTGGTACAGAAACAGATGGATAGACCAATGGAAAAAAAGAAACAAGAGAAATCAATCCAAACATGCATAGGCAACTTATATTTGATCAAGGATCTAAAACCAATTCCTGGAGCAAAGACAGTCTATTCAATAAATGGTGCTGGGAAAATTGGATTTCCACATGCAGAATCACTGGATTGCCAGGTGGAGAAGTGTGAAGCAAGACCCCTACCTTACACGTTACACAAAAATACACTCAACATGGATGAAAGATCTAAAGCAATGACCCGACACCTTCAAATTACTAAAGAACATTAGAAAAAGCCTGCAAGATAGAGGCACCAGCAAAAACTTCTGGGAAAAGACCCCAGAGGCACAGGCAGTCTAAGCCAAAATTAACAGTTGGGATCATATCAAATTGAGAATTTTAGGTACTGCAAAAAAAAAAAAAAAAAAGAAAAGAAAAGAAAGGAAAGTGAAGAGGCAACTGACCGAATGGGAAAAATATTTGCAAATTATGCAACAGATAAAACATTAATAACCAGAATCTACAGAGATCACGAAACTCCACAACAACCAAACAGACAACCCACTTAAGAGATGGACCAAGGACCTCAATACACATTTCTCAAAAGAGGAAATCCAAATGGCCAACAGACACATGAAAAAATGTTCAGGATCACTAGCAATCAAGGAAATGCAACTCAAAATCAAACTGAGGTTTTACCTCACCCTGGTTAGAATGGCTTACATACAGAAATCTGCCAACAACACATGCTGGCGAGGATGTGGAGAAAAAGGGACACTAACCTAATGTTGGTGGGAAAGCAAACTGGTAAAGCCACTATGGAAGTCAGTTTGGAGATTCCTCAGAAACAAGAATATAACCCTACCATACAACCCAGCCATCCCACTCCTTGGAATTTACCCAAAGGGATTTAAATTAGCAAATAAAAGAGCTGTATGCACCTCAATGTTTATTGCAGCTCAATTCACATTAGCTAAGACCTGGAATTGACCTAAATGCCTGTCAACAGAACACTGGCTAAAGAAATTATGGGATATATACTCTACAGAATACTATACAGCAGTAAAAAAAAATGAAATCCGGTCATTTGCAACAAAATGAAGGAATCTGGAAAACATCATGCTGAGTGACATAAGCCAGTCCCAAAGGGACAAATATCATGTGTTCTCCCTAATCGGTGACAACTAACTAAGCACCTAAAAGGAAACCCGTTGAAGTGAAATGGACACTATGAGAAACAATGACTTGATCAGCCGTTGTCCTGACTGTCGAGGAACAACTTACTATTATTCCTTTTAGTGTTTGTTGTTGTTGTTGTTGTTGTTCTATTTAATACTATTGGTGAACACTTTAATTAACACACAATTATTCTTAGATGTTTAAATTTAATTGAAGAGTGATTCCTGTTAAATATAAGAGTGGGAATAAGAGATGGAAGAGATGTACAGTTTGGGACATGCTCATTCGGACTTACCCCTAATGGTAGAGTTAGAAACGTGCCAGGGGATTCCAATTCAATCCCATCAAGGTGCCATGTCTCACTAGTCAAAGTGATTGGTTTCAGTTCACAATTGATCATAATGATAGGATTAAGTGTCAAAGGGATCACATAAACAAGACTAGTGTCTGCTAATACTAACTGACAGAATTCTAAAGAAGAGAACAATCCAACATGGGAAGCAGGATACACAGCAGACTCATAGAATGGCAGATGTCCTAAACAGCACTCTGGCCTCACAATCAGCCCTTAAGGCATGCGGATCTGGCTAAAAAGCCCATGAGAGTTCCACAGGCATGGAAAGCCAAGACACTGTGGCCAAAACAAAACAAAACAAAAACCCTAAATGAAAGATCTCTATGAGTGAGATCCCAGTGGAAAGGACAGGCCATCAAAAAGGAGATACCTTTCTCTGAAGGGAGGAGAGAACTTCCACTTTGACTATGGCCTTGTCTAGGTAAGATCAGAGTTGGCAAACTCAAGAGGCTTCCATAGCCTTGGCAGCTCATGACAAGAGCTTCAGGCGATTACTGACTTCATAAATAAAGAGTGTCAATGGTTAAATCAACAACAAGAGTCACTGTGCACTTACTCCCCACTTAGGATCTCTGTCCTTAAAGTGTTGTACTATGTGAATTAATGGTATAACTAGTACTCGAACACTACTTTATACTTTGTGTTTTTGTGTGCATGCAAATTGTTGAAATCTTTACTTAGCATATACTAAGTTGATCTTCTGTATATAAAGATAATTGAAAATGAATCTTGATGTGAATGGGATGGGAGAGGGCATGGGAGATGGGATGGTTGCGGGTGGGAGGGTGGTTATGGGGTGAAAAAGCTGCTATAATCCAAAAGTTGTACTTTGGATATTTATATTTATTAAATAAAAGTTTAAAAAAAATGGAGATTATATATAGAAGTAGCCTGAGGTAAATTCTGTCCCCCCCCCCCCTCTCTGTTTAAAAACTCTCCCTTTTAGAATCTCTCAGGTAACCAACACAGTCTAGGGAGAGCCATGTCTTACTTCTAGAAATATGGCATTTCTTTTTGTGAAGGCAAAGAAGTGTCAGTTAGGAAGGCATTGAAGAATTTCTGGGAACTAACTATATGTTGGATATTGGAAACAGAATGATAAAGAAGAATCAAGAAGATAATCAAGTAACCAAGGCAATTATAATAAGCAAGGTATGCGCCAGCATTACACCATAATAAAAACAATCACAAAACTCAAACATGGGAAGAACACAAATTTTTTTTAAAATCAGACTTTTGAAAATATGATGTTTTTAAAAATGACACTAATATTTCAAAAACTGATAATGGGACTTTAAGGATGAATAGGAGTTAGTCATGGAAAAAGAATCCGGCCGGCGCCACGGCTCACTAGGCTAATCCTCCACCTTGCGGCACCGGCACACCGGGTTCTAGTCCCGGTCGGGGCACCAGATTCTGTCCCAGTTGCCCCTCTTCCAGGCCAGCTCTCTGCTGTGGCCAGGGAGTACAGTGGAGGATGGCCCAAGTGCTTGGGCCCTGCACCCCATGGGAGACCAGGTAAGTACCTGGCTCCTGCCATTGGATCAGCCGCAGTGGCCATTGGAGGGTGAACCAACGGCAAAGGAAGACCTTTCTCTCTGTCTCTCTCACTGTCCACTCTGCCTGTCAAAAAATAAAAAAGAAAAAAGAAAAAAAAATTAAAAAAAAAAAAGAAAAAAGAAAAAGAATCCATATGTTCTCGACAAGAGAATTAGCTCATCTCATATCTAACAGGGAGGATAACACCTTTTTAAAAAACTGAAAGTTCAGGGTAGCGGGATTTTAATGCATAAGAAAAAGGAAACTTATGGTGAAATAAGACTATGGTGGTATCCAGAAGATTCACAGATCTCACCAAATTTGGAATGCTAGATATTTTAGAGTTTCCACTTCATTCTGAAGGCAGTGAAATGATCAGGGGACACTGGTGGTCTACGTGACATCCATTCCTTAGTTCATTTCTTCCTATTATCCAGATGTTCAACAGAGTGTCTACATGCCTCAAGTTATCCATGTGTTTAGGGAAAAGCCTAAACAAAGGATAACTTCCATAGATGGTCCAAGTGAACCTGGATAATCCCACTCATAACTTGATACCATTTTGAGTCAGGAAATCCAAGCCTATATTAAGGTCACTAATTTGGGATCTCATTTACATCTACAGAACCCCTTCACAGTACCAGGTTGATTAAGAGAATTTGCCATGTTGACTGGGAGAAGCAGTTTGTACACAAGGGGTAGAAATCTAGGGGACCCTCTGATAATCCTGATTAGAACATTCTACCCTTTTGCCCCTAAATGCAAAAGGCATTCATCCCAGTCCAACATACCTGAAGTCTCAATGAATTATAACACCAATTTAAGTCTAAAAATTTCCTGAAAATTAGCATCAGCTCAGAAATTCCAAATCTCCTTATCTAAATTTGTTGCAAAGGGGGTCCTGGGTTCAATCCACTAAGTATAGCTCTTGGACACAGTTTCATTCCATTTGCGGTCCTATGAAACTAAAGAAACCAAAGTTCTTCCCCTCAACATTCTCAGCATGCAATGGTGTGGCAGACATATGATAATAGTTATGTAAGTTCCTATTAAACAAGAGAGAAAGCAGAAGGCAAAAATAATTCACTGGGTGACAATAATTTTAAACCTGGCAAATGTTGGATTTTTAATAAGGTTTCAAGTCCTATGAATAATCCTCCAAGGCTCTGTTGTCTTAATCATGTTGCCTTTAAAGCTGAGTACTTTTACTGGCCTGCTTCTGGCTGCAGTCTGCTTTCATTTTGTGCTCTCCCTGTCCCTTTCAGTTCAACCTAGCAGTATTTCTAGTGGTAAAATTATCTTAAGAAATTTGTGAGTCTATATAAATCTCACTGAATTTCACTACATTAGGAAAAACCACATCAATATATATTTTGGGATAATGCCTTCCCTATTCTAAGTTCTGTTGAGTAGAGGCTCTTTGGTGAGGTTAGGAAGATCTGTGGGGCGTCGGTACATCCTTAATCTGTTAAAAGGAACTCTTCATGTGACTGAATACTCTATCATTTTGGTCTTAAAGATACTTTTAGTAAAAAGTTATATAGGAGCCAACACTGTGGCATAGCAGGTAAAGCCACTGCCTGCAGTGCCAGCATTCCATATTGGTGCCAGTTCAAGTCTCAGGTGCTCTACTTCCAATCCAGCTCTCTGCTATGGTCAGGGAATGCAGCAGAAGATGGCCCTGGGCCCCTGCACCTGCATTGAAGACATGGAAGAACATCCTGGTTCCTGGCTTCGAATCGGCCCAGTTCCGGCCAATGCAGCCATTTGGGGAATGAACAGCAGATGGAAGAGACCCCCTTCCCCCTGCCCCTGCCTCTGTAACTCTGCCTTTCAAATAAATAAATAACTCTTTAAAATGAAAAAGTTGTATATCCACATGCTCACATTTTTCCTCTGAGATTTTCAGAAGCAATCTCTTTTGCCAGCTGCATCAGAGTAAAAATACTGCAAATTATCAAGGACTTGTTCCTTAGTAATACTTTTTTCAATTTATCCTTTTGCACTTTTACTAGAAAACAGCAAGAAAAAAATCAAGTCAAATATTCAAAACTGTTCTTGGAAATCTCAGCTAAACACACTGGTTAATCACTTATAAGCTGTACAAGAGGCAATTCTGTTATGCTTTCTGCCACTATATAACAAGGAACCACTTTCTCCAGTTCCTACCCAATAAAACGAACCTCACTCCCTTCAGAGCTCTTACTTGCAGTAGTGTCCCAGTGTCAAGTCCTGCAAACAGCCTGTTCAGGGTTTGTTTGTTTTTAATCATGCTCCTCAAAAATTCTTCCAGCCTCTATCCACTTGCCCAGTTCCAAAACTACTTCCACATTTCAGGTAGTCATCTATCACATAATATTTCAGAGCCAATGGTGGTCTCATATGATTATATCACCTAGTGACATCAAAACCATCTTGGTTTGTGTAGTTACCCTCTATCACATATGGGCACCGGTTTGTGTCCTGGCTGCTCCACTTCCGATCCAGCTCCTTGCTAATTACCTGAGAAAAGCAGCAAATGGCCTAACTGTGCTCCTGACTTCAGCCTGGCTCAGCATGAGCTGTGTGGACACCTGGGGAATTAACCAGCAGGTGGAAGAGTCTCTCTCTCTCTTTCTTCTCTCTCTCTCTCTCTCTCTCTTCTCTCTCTGTAGCTTTTTCAAATAAATAAATATGTCTTTAAACAAAAATACTGCCGTAAATTCTTCCAGTGATTGTGACTCTTAACAACCCCCCCACCCCACCCCAGCAAGTTTTCTGAAATTCTAGTTGTCACAATCTGGCTAACATTTTAGCTATTATGTTAGATGGTTGAGGTTTTAGTTTGATTTTCTTGATGGTTATCTGTCTTCATAAAACACAACGAAAACTGAAAGAGACTAATTATCTCATCATATATTTAAATATAAACCTCCAAAATGGCACTCATTCATATAAATATGTGAATTTGGGTCTTTGCTTTAATATAAGCTATGCAAGCATTTTATTTATCTTTGTTGTCCCAACACCTAACATAATCCCTGGCACAGGCAGGCATCCAATATTTGATGAACTGAATCTAATTCATCTTCTAAAATGTACTTTTTTAATTCCAAATTTGAAGCATTTCTCCCAAGTTACAGTCTTCCTAGGAGAACCAATAATGGTATAGGAGTCAGTTCTTTTAATAGCTTAAGATATAATTTGTCTGGGTCAATCAATATTAACATTAAAACTGTTAGAGGGATTACATATGTCCTAACTCCATGTACGATTAATCTACTTGATCTTTTGCCTTAAACATAAAAAAGCAAGTGCTTTCATTTTAATTATTTGTTTTTATTTTTTACTTGACTTAATTTGCTGTTCATTAGTAGAATTACATTAACCATATACTCACCTTTTTCCTTCCACATAATCTTCCTATACCATTTTTATAATTGTTTATATATAATTCGTTTATACCTTTGGTACATTGTAAGGCCCTTGTGCAACCAGACCAGTCTCTTCTTTTCTTGGTCAGAATTTCTTAATTATGATGAATAATTTTATTCTAGGAGCTAATCCAACAGTTCCTGACCACCTTTCCTTTTACAGTTGCAAGGTTTAAACCACAACTGTTGGGGCAGGTGTTTGGCTTACAGGCTAAAATGTTGGTTGGTATTGCCCTATTCAACATCAGAGTACTGGGTTTAAGTCCAAGATCCATTGTCAATTCCAGCTTCCTGCAACAAGTCATGGCTCAAGTTATTGGGACGTTGCCACCCACATGGGAGACCTGAATTGAATTCCTGGCTCCCAGCTGTAGCCTGGCTAAGCCCTGGCCATTAATGGCACTTAGGTGGTAAACAGTGGATGGGAGCTACCTGTCTCTGTATCTCTGTCTCTTCCCTGCCTCTCAAATAATTTAAAATCCTAACTGTCTTTCTTTAAACATTAAGAGACTATTTTTTCTTTCTTTTTTTAAATTCTCTGTTAATACATGGTTATTTATATGCATAATTCCTAAGATGATTATCATTTCCATTTCAAGTCTCTTTATGGAACAAATTAGGTCTAGAGTAGTAGAATCCCTGTTTTCCTAATAATTCTGGATATCATTCCATTCCTGTATTCTAATCCTTAATTTCAACCCATTAAGTTATTTGCATTTCTAATGCTTGTGTACTTTTCATTAAGCTGCTTTCAAAGAAAATGTATTTTGACAATATGATACAATTACCACAGTTACCACAGAAACTGCTAATTCTAGAGTTTTAATTTGCTCCAATTAATTTTGTTCTTGTTTAATATGTGCAGTGAATTAATTCAGAATCTTTATAAAGACCTATATAGATTTTTTTTAAGGCTAGTATTTGGCAAAATACCCTTTTATAGCTATCATAGTGTAGTCTTATTATGTGCATACTGAGCAAATTTTAAGCTTAATGAATATGCGAAGCACAGTATTTGTGTAATATTATGATAACATAAGAATATAATGTGATAAATGAGTTTTTTAACAGTAATTTATTTAAGTTATTAAAAAACATCCGATGCTAGGGCAGCAGCTTGCTCTTTTAATACACTGCAAGTAATCTTCCATTGCTATGTCAGTATCTGAAAGGATTACTCCATTTGCCAATTAGGTTTTTTTCTTTCATTTTGCTAAAGACTTTTATTTTGTTAAACACTTATTTATTTAAAATACAGAGTAACAGAGAAAGAGGGAAAGGCAAGGAGAGAGATCTTCCATCCACTGATTCACTCCCCAAATGGTGGCAACAACAAGGGCTGGGCCAAGCAGAAGCCAGGAGCCAGAAGTTGCATCCAGGTCTCCCACGTGGATGCAGTGGCCCAAGCACTTTGGTCATTTTCTGCTGCTTTCCCAGGTGCATTAACAGGGCAATGGATCAGGAGTGGGGCAGCTGAACTGGTGCCCAAATGGGATGCCAGAACTGCAGGTGGCTGCTTAACCTGCTGTGCCACAGTGTAGGCTCCTGGCTCCTGGCCTGGTCAGCCCTGACTACTGTGGGAATTTGGGAAGTGACCCAGTAGATGGAAGATCTCTTTCTCTGTGTCTCTCCTCTCTTTCTCTGTAACTCTTTCAAATAAATAAGTAAATATTTTTTCTTTTTGAAAAGATTTTATTTCTTTGAGAAGTAGAGTTATAGAGAGAGAAAGAGAGAGAGGGAGAGACAGAGAGAAAGGTCTTCCATTCACAAATTCCCTTCCCAAATGGCCACAAAGGCCAGGAGCTTCTTCCGGGTCTCCCACATGGGTATAGGGGCCCAAGCACTTGGGCCATCTTCGGTTGCTTTCCCAGTCCATAGTTGAGAGCTAGATTGGAAGAGGAGTAGCCAGGACACTCATATGGTATGCTAGCACCACAGGCATAGGCTTAGCCCACTAAGCCACAGTGCCAACCCCTAAATAAGTAAATCTTAAAAAAAAAAAAAAAGTATGTCAGTATAAACAAAAACAAACAAACAGAAAACATGTCCTCAGAAATGCTGCTTTGCTTCCAATCCAGCTCCCTGCTGATGTGTCCAGGAAAGCAGCAGAGGTTGGCCCCAAGTGTTGGGGCCCCTGCCACATGGACGACCTGAGTAGGGCTTTCTGGCTTCTGGCTTCTGGCTTCTGGCTCCTGGCTCCTGGCTCCTGGCTCCAGGCTCTAAGTTTTGGCCTGGCCCAGCCCTGGCCACTGTTGCCATTTGGGGAGTGAACTAGCAGTTGAAAGTGTGTGCTTTCTCTCTGTGTCTCTCTCTCTCTCTCTCTCTCTCTCTCTCTCTCTCCTCTCTCTCATTCTACCTTATAAATAAAGTAAAACCTTAAAAAATAGTTACATAATGAAGAATATTAGTCAATATTAAGTCCTAAACAGGAAAGTTCACATGTATTATTTAGAACTCATTCTTACAATGTTTTATATTGTTATTTAAAAATGCACACAACAATTTACCATAGTTAAAAATACTGGTCATACTAACTTACGTGATAGAAAGTGATTAGCAGATAGCTGTATTTGCTTATGACTTCCTCCTAATGAAACATTATTAAAAGAAATAAACAAAGTACAAGCTAAATGGAAAATACTCTGATTCTGCTACTACCACACATAATTTTACTTATGAGTTTCTCCTAAAGCCAAAAACCCTTTCCACACGTGTAAACCCAATGGCCCATACGAAAGGTTTACAAACATTAAGAAAGAGGAACAAACAGTAGTTTTTATTTTAGATATTTTATTTGATAGTTTCCTAATAAAAAATTGGATGTTTGGCTTAGGGCTTAGAGCTGCCATAACAAATTAACATAAGGGCCCAGGAGGAAAATGGCGGTGGCAGCTGGGTCCAGGGTTTCTCAGCTTCTAGGTCGGTCCTGCCTACAGGTGGGATGGCCTATGTGGAGCTGTGCCCTCAGCTTGCATGTGGAAGGCCCTCACCTACTTTGTCATGCTTCCCCGTATGGGTGTGAACATGCTGAATGTCTACCTGAAGTCACACCTCAAGTAGCAGGAGATACCCAAGTTCATCGCCTATCCCCATTTCTGCATCAAGTCCAAGCTTTTCCCTGGGGAGATGGGAAACTTACTCTATTCCATAATCCTCATGTGAATCCACTTCCAACTGGCTATGAAGATGAATAATGAGAACCTGAACCCTCACAGGCACTGGGGACCACCACTCTGAATGCAGACCAGAAAAGTATACAGGACCTTAAGCTCACCTTCCTTACTTGTATCAAAAGATGACAATTATACTGATCTTCCATCTCTTTGCTTATGGCAGGAGATGGCTTAAATAAATAACTTAATTTTAAAAAAATTAGCATAAAAAGAGTGGCTTAAAACAACAGAGATTTATTGACTCACAGTTGTGGAGTCTATCAGATGTAAGAAATCAATGTGTCAGGGTGGGTGTCTGATCTAGCAGTTAAGAAGCTGCTTAGGATTCCCACATCCCACAATGGGGCTTCTGGGTTTGATTCACAGCTCCCTATATTTGATCCCATGTTCCTGCTTATTGCATCCTGAAAAGCAGCAGGTAATGACTCAAGCAGTTGGGCCCCAGCCACCCACATGAGAGACCTGGATAGAGTTCCTAGTCACAGCTTCAGTCTGGTCCACTCCTGAACATTATGGGCATTTAGAAAATGAACTAGTGGATGGGAGAGCATGCTTGCTATCTCTGTGTGCGTGTGTGCTTCTTGGAAGGAAGGAAGGAAGGGAGGAAGGAAGGGAGGGAGGGAGGGAGGGAGGGAATGAATGAGTCATGGTGTCAGCAGAACTACCCTCTCTGAAGGCTCAGAGAAGGGTCTGTTACATGGCTCCCAGGCTTCTGGTATTTCCAGTGTGGTATTCCTTGGCTTTATAGATGCATCACTCCAATCTCAACCTCTGTCATCACATGGTATTCTCCCTGTGTGTTGGGGTCTCTCTTCACCTCTTCTAAGGACACCAATTAAGATTAATGCCTACATCAAAAACCTCCTACTAACCAGATCTGTAAACACCCTATTCTCACATAAGGTCATATTCACAGGTACCAGAAGTTACAACTTCAACATATCTTTTTGTGGTCACAATTCAATCCTTCACAAAGAAAGGGATAATAAAGGTCACACTTTCAAGGTTCTCTACTATGACATAATACTGCTGTGAATCCCTTTTCAGGCCAAAGGGACTCAGATGATGTAACTACTACTATAATTAATTCTTGTGATAAAATCCATATGGTAGATGAAACCCTAATTGCAGCAGAGCCTGCAATTAGCAAAACAAACTGGGAGGACATTTAAAATTTTGTTTTTCCTCAACTTCCAGAGAATGTTTGCTATTTCTTCAGTTTGCTAATTAACAACTCTTTTTTTCCATCTTACATCCTAGCTGGTATTAGCTTATTTCCTTTTTATAGCTAAGCTGTGCTTCTTCCCCTCCACCCCCACTCCACCATCCAAATCCACATGTTGAAGTCCAAACAATTAATACCTGAAAATGTGACTGTATTTGGGAATAGTGCCTTTAAGAGGTAATTAAAGGAAAATAAAGTTATATGGGTAGGTTCTAAACCAATTTGATGGTGTCCTTATAAGAAGAAGCAAATAGGCTACATAGGGAAGACCTTGTGAAAAGACAAGAAAAAGACGAACACCTATCTACAAGCCAAGGCAAGAGGTCTCAGAGGAAACCAGTCTCACACTTTCAGTCTCCAGAACTGTGAGGAAATAAATTTCTGTTGTTCAAGTCATCCAGTCAGGGGTACAATTAGACAAAGGGATAGCAACCAAAGACATTCATAAGTTTGTGTTACCCTTCAAATCAAAATCATTCTAAGGAAACTGAAACACATACTTACTTAGTATGAACAAATGTCAACTTATTGGCTTCCTGGGAAGCTAAACTTGTCTTTGCTGTCTTAGCTTTTTCCAAGACCTGAACAGTAAAGCCCAAGCCTGTCTTGCTTATGCTGTCAAAAACATGCTTGATGGCCAGCACCAAGCTACAGAGTACATGGGGAGGGGGAGAGATGCATAAGCTTATTTCTACATGTATGAAAAACAAAGCAGTAAAGATTATTTGGGTCTTAAAGAAAATTTTCCTGGAAAAACCAAAATTTTCCTGGAAAACCAATACACAAAGGGGTAAATTAACTTGCTCAAGTTCACAGTTAAACCAAGACTTGAGACTCTAATTTCTGGATTTTTTTCTTGAACACTGTAAGACTGAAATCACATCAAAATATATTCACATTATTGGGCTGCACAGAAGTGTGAAAGTTCTTAACAATGCTGAATTATACATAAAAAGGTTTAAGATGATACATTGTGTTATGTGTATTTTATCACACTTTAAAAATTAAATCTAGTATTAAAAAATTTACAATATAAGAAAATAAGATTTAAATCACTGCATATATTTTCTATTATACACACAGAAATCGCTACTAAAATAAAATTAATCACTTATGAAAATAACATAATGAAGGAAAATGCAAGTTTAAGTTAACAATTATTCAGAATCTTATGAAAAGGCTTTTTAAAAAGCTTTTCATATTTCTCTTACCTTTCCTAATTATAGAAATATAATGTCATAAAAATGAAACATAGTGAAATAACTATTAAGTTATCCCAAATGCACCATGAAATAAGGGGAAACTAACTATGCTATTGCTTACTATACTCAGTGTCAACAACAAAAATACGCAACATGGAAGTTATTCAACTATTCACAATTATTCCAGCCTTCTTTCTAGGTGTACAACTCTTATCATATAAGCATGTAACATGTTCTGGCCCTTGAAATAAGCATCAGAGATATGTATCATTTCCAGGCAGAAGCTTTAAGAGTCAATACAGGAACAATGTAAGGATAGGCGGCAGGCCAATTAATAAAAGCTTTACACAGTGATCTGCCATCAAGGAGACCCAACAAGGCCAGTCCACCCCAAATGGCATTGGTTTTCGACGTGGAAAGCCAGGGCTTTGGACAAACAGCAGTCATAACAGAAGCCAGCTTCTGAAGAATCCTGTCAGCTCTGCCAAGACCTGGGGCCACTGGAAACAGAACTTCCCTGAGAACAAAGGACTCCCAGGTAAGTGTTGCAGGCCCAGTTGGCCCTCCCTAAGCTGAAAAAGCCCTTCAGTTTGCCCAGCTTCCATAGTAAACACCCCTATTTAGGAGACAGTCTAGAGTCAGTAACATTGTAGGCAGAACCATATATTTCCTTTTAAAGATGCCACCTATTTGATACTAACATATTCAGGCCAGCCCTCCTCCCAGGCCAGCTAGGTAATGGAAGTCAACAGGGTGCTTTCCCCAAGGAGGTTCACACTTCCCTTATAATGCCCCTTTCATTATCCCATGTGAAGAGACAGACAGGTCTGGACCTCACATATACCTGAACAGGCCTTAAGGCCCAGTGATTATTATCAAGCCCCTCCTGTCAGCTTCTGTCTGCCTCTCAATGGGAAAACTCCCTCCTGGTTTGGATGGCACTTTGAAATGAAGAAGCCCAGGACTAGAAGCTGGCCAAACTAACTACATCCCAAAGCAACTTGTCAACAGGTACACACTAAACAAAATGGGAGCATTCTTTCTCTGAAGTAACTAAGAATACATGTGCCTTCCCACTAACTGAACAGGAACTTTACTCTTGCTTTTCCGCCATGGGCAATGTCTCTAATACCTCTTTTTATCCTCATAATCATAGTGCTCCTATTTCTACTATGTATAATTCATTTATTACAAAAGTTCTTCCAGGAACAAATGAATGCTATATCTCAAGCCATCTCGCAGGAACAACACAAGACTGCTCTCCTTCTTCAATCAATCTGATCCAAACGACAGATACCTGCCCAGAGTCCAGGGCCCTGTATCAGCAGGAAGTAGCCAGAAAGAAACCAGGAGCCCTGTCTCTTTTTCTATGCTCAGAGTCAGTACTAATCGAACAAAGACATAAGCCTCAGCCATTCTAGCTCACTGCTGGAAAACAGATAAAATCAGAATTTACCATTTATCCCTGTCTCCCTATTCAATCTCACTCTCTGTATTGTTTCCCATCCCATCTCCTGCATTCTTCCCCAGGTTTGGAAGCCAGCAAAGCCAAACTTGAAGAACCTGTCAGAAGGAACTCACCTGTCTCACTCTGTGCAACCCCCGCCTTCCCTGGGGACCCCTAGCCTACCTAAGATATAAAAAGGCCCAGCCTGTTAGGGTCTGGGCCCTCTGCCATGTGTTCATGTTCGGTCTTTGTGCACACTGGCAGTTGGTCACCCATCACTGTAAATAAATTATTTTTTTTGGCTGTGAAAAAAAAAAAGAGCCAATACAAGCATCTTCACATTCTGTTTATCTCTCTACAACAGTAACTGGCAATATTTTAATGACTGACTGTTTCTCAGCTGGGACTCTGGAGCAAAGACAGCAAGAAAAAAAAAAAAGAAAAAATGTTCCCATTAAGCCCCCAAAGGACACAGAGTATAAGCAAAAATAAACTGCTACTGTATTAAGTCATTGAAATTTTGAGAGTATCTATTATCACAGCATGGCCCACACTAGCCTGACCAGTATAAAATACAAGGTAGTTGTATAAGAATGGATTCCTATAAATGAAAGATCTAAGGAAGGCAGAGAAGCACAGGATTCTGGCCTCCCATCAAGAAGCTCCACTGGAAGGCTTCCACCAAGATATTACTAAAAGTTTTGAATGCCACAGAGCTCAGGCTGAAGGGCAGAATAAGTATTAAAGCTACGTGCAGGTTCTAGACCTGATGGAGACCCAATTCCACCTCCCCTTCCTCACCTGCAGCCACATACAAAGGAAAACTAGGCTCTTTAAAAATGCCACCTCTATCCCTTCAGCCACTTCAGGAACTCTTCAGTCTTCAGAGGATATATCAAGGTCCCTTCCCCACTCCCTGACCCAAGGCACAAAGTCCCATTCCATTGTATTTTAAGTTCAACAGATGTCATAGAAATTTGTAGTAAGCCTAGAAGATTTCATCCAGAGGAATTATTCTAGGCTTAGGAACTCCTGCTACAGTTTTGTGTTCACAGTTTAGTGTCCTGGTCAAGGTAATTCTTTGTTGTAAGGACTATCCTGTGAATTGCAGAATCCCTGACCTTTCCCCACTAGATGCCAATAGCACTGCTTTTCCTCCACCTCCATTTGTGACAGTGAAAAATGTCTCCAGCTACTGTCAAATGTACTTGGCAGGAGGGTGGGAGAAACCACTAGTTTAACAAACACTTTGCTAGACTTTCACTTCCATTTCTAGGAGGTGGTATGATGCTGACCACAACAGGATGTATACTAGATTCACAATGTGTATTCTATTTCCACATACTATGTAGCATTTGAGACTGATGTAGAGATCCCCAGAGATCCCATTGGCAAACAGAGGAGTTCTGCCCAAGAAATTGGGAGGCTGGCCTGATTCACAGCAGGTGGAAAATAACTGAACCTTGACTTTTGGCTTCCTCTTTCTTCCCAATTCTATTCCTCCCTCCTTCACTTCTTCAACCCTTGTAGAAGTAGAAACCATGGTTCAACTAATGCCATTCAGACTATTTATCTCCTCAGACAGAATGCATCCCAGAACAAACCACTACTGATCCCCTGCCAGGTCTGATCTCTGTGCCTTTCCTACACTGCAGATGTGCCCTAGTGTTGGCTGAAGAATCTGCACTGCTATATTCCCAGAAGCTTCTTTAGCCGCCTAGTATGAAGGGCCATGGAGGGCAGAAACTCAGACTCATAGACTAACCTGTAAATGTGCAGGGTGTTGTCTGCCCACAGAGTTGGTTTGAAAACACAAATTCTACTGCTTTTAGACACTGTCTACACCAGGGTTTCTTTGGTACAAATGACATCTTCGATCAGATCATTCTTGGTTATAGGAGATCAAAATGGGATCCAAGAAGAAACTATGACAACTACTTTGAATGCTTACATATAATCATGGCTCACCTTAATAGGTTGGCTGATCTGTGGAAATATATTTTTAAAGAAAAATATTTTGCCAAAAAAAGAAAAAAAAAAAAGCTAAAGACATTATAGTCACATTTACAAGACAGGGTAACACAGTGGATAGGGATCTCAGCTACAAACCAGAAGATCAAGATTCCAGACTTCATTCTGATGCCACTGATCTGCTTAGAAAAATCATTTAATGTTTTTCTTCAGATTCTCAGCTTCAAACAGGAATAATGTTTGTTCTTCCTACCTACTAAAGGGATCTACCAAAATGATATACATGAAAAATACAAAATGTTAAATAAACAGTAGGGAAATTACTATAAAATGTCTTTTAATGTAAAGCCCAATTTTAGAGCATTATTCATACTCTCTAAAACCTATATATACATATACAGTTATTACCATATATATAGTAACATACATTTACTTTAAGACCCATTACAAGAAAGCTCCTGTCAGACCAATCTACTCTCAGATAATAACTATAAACTGGCAAAATACCAGAAACAACTACTTGAAGACATTGAAGAACAATGAAATATTAGCAAATTCTAGAGGGGAGTATCTCTTAGAAAAAGGAATTGGCACTGAGAATATTTTCAGGGATTCTAGTATAAAGATAGGTCCCAGTTTGTACACAGTGGCAGCAAAATCTCCATGAGAAAACCCACTGATCCAGAGATCAGAGATTGGAGCAACAGTAACCATTGGAAAATGAGAGGAACAGCAGAAAGGAAAGAACTAAAAAGGGAGCTCCAAATCCTGTGTACAAACCCCACTCACATCTATGTCTAAAACATGCACACGGAGGGCAGAATCTCAGATGGCCCAGTAATGAAAAAATACTGAGATCTGAACTGTTTCTCAAACATCAAAGCTCACAGTTGGAGTTAAAACCAAGTAACCTAAATTCAGTTTTAAAAACACATACAGGCACAGAAGAAAATAAAAATCGATACTCTTCAAAAGAATACAACAAAGACAATTCATGATGTCCAGGATATAATCCAACATTAGTAGACACAGAATAGGGGAATGTGACCTAATTATAAGAGCAGAGACAATCAACTAAGACTGAACTAGAGATGATCTACATGCTATTATAACTATGGCTAATAATTTACAGAAAACTTGTTAGTGACAAAACTTGCTAATGACAAAACAGGAAATGTTGGCAGGAAAACAGAAGCATAAAGAAATGAAATAGAAATTCTGCCACTGAAAAACACAAAATTCAAAAAGGTTAAAAAATAAAGAAGCAGAAAAAGGAACAAATAGAATTTTCCAATAGGAAAATAGAAAAAGGTTTAACACCAGGGTAAGACATATTCCAGAAAGAGGCATGAATGGAGGACAACATCTGAATAACTATCAGCTGAAAATTTCTGAAACTTTATGGAAAACATAAACCAACAGATTCAAGAAGCTCAGCAAATCTCTTTGTTTTTTTTTTTGTTTTTTTTTTTTTTACAGGCAGAGTTAGTGAGAGAGAGACAGAGAGAAAGGTCTTCCTTTCTTTGGTTCACCCCACAAATGGCCGCTATAGCTGGCAAGCTGTGCCGATCCAAAGCCAGGAGTCAGGTGCTTCCTCCTGGTCTCCCATGTGGGTGCAGGGCCCAAGCACTTGGGCCATCCTCCACTGCCTTCCCAGGCCACAGCAGAGAGCTGGACTGGAAGAGGGGCAACCGGGACAGAAAGGGTGCCCCAACTGAGACTAGAACCCGGAGTACCGAAGCTGCAGGCGGAGGATTAGCCTGGTGAGCCGCGGCGCCAGCGAGCTCAGCAAATCTCAAGTAAGATGAATATGAAAAAAAATTAATGGCAAGGTGCATCACAGTGAAAATGCTGAAAACCCAAGACAAATAGAATATACTTCAAAGAGGGGATTAAAAATTTAAGTAACTATCAATTTCTCAGGGAAACCATAGAAGGCAGAAAAGACTGGAGTAATAACTTCAAAGTGCTGAAGGAAACTAATGTCAAATTTATAAAAAGAAAGTCATTACCAAGTTTTCAAAATAATAACAAACTGACTTTTATATAATTTCAAAATCACCAAATACCCTATTTCCCCAAATCTAATATACTTTTGATTTTAGGACATCTCATAATCCTTATTCAGTATTAATAAAATCAGAAAACATTTCTAATTATGACACCATTCACTAGAAGAAATATCTTAAATTCAGAGATATTAAAATGTTAAGAAACAACAAAAAAAGGTATGTGTTAAATCAATGAACTAGATAGCTTCCTTTCAAAAGGCCAATCAAAATCCTAGCATGCTATTTTGTGGATCAACAAACTGATTTCAAAGTTTATTTGAAAAGGCAAGAGACTCTGAATAGCCAACACAAAGCTGAACCATGAAGACCAAACCTGGAGGATCAATACTACCTAAATTCAAGATTTACAATAAAGTTACAGTAATCAGCAAAGTATGTATTAAAACAAAAACAGACAAATAAGACCAATGGAGCAAAAGAGAATCCAGAAACACACCACAAATACAATGAACTGATCTTTGACAAAGGATCAAACGTCATTCAATGGAGAACAGATCTTTTTTTCCACAAGCTGTGCTGGCCCAACTAGAATTCTTAAACAACAACAAAAACCATGAATCTAGATACAGAAACTAGATTTTCCATAAAAATTAAATCAGCATAGATCATAGGTCTAAACATAAAGTGCCAAACTATAAAACTTGTACAACACAATACAGTAGAAAATCTACGTGGTGACTCTGAGTTTACTGTCGAATTCTTTTTCAATTTTTTTTTTTTGACAGGCAGAGTTAGTGAGAGAGACAGTCAGAAAGGTCTTCCTTCTGTTGGTTCACCCCCAATGGCCGCTACGGCCAGTGTGCTGCACCGATCCGAAGCCAGGAGCCAGGCACTTCCTCCTGGTCTCCCATGCAGGTGCAGGGCCAAGCACTTGGGCCATCCTCCACTGCCTTCCCAGGCCACAGCAGAGAGCTAGACTGGAAGAGGAGTAACTGGGACCGAAGGGGAGCCACAACCAGGACTAGAAACCAGAGTGCCGGCGCCACAGGTGGAGGATTAGCCTAGTGAGCCGTGGCACCAGCATTTTTTTCAATTTTTAAAAATCTATTTATTAGTTATTAGAAAAGCAGAGAGAGAAAGAGAGAGGAAGAAAGAATGAGCTCTCCCAAGTGTTTGTTCCCTCCCCAAATGACTGCAACAGCCAGGACTGGGCCAGGCTGAAGACAGGAGCCTAGAACTCAATCTCAGTCTCCCACATAGGTGATAGGGATCTAATTTACTTGAACCATCACTGTTGCCTCCAAAGTTGTGCTTCAGCAGGAAGCTAGAACTGGAAACACAGCAGAGACTAGAAGCTAAGCATTTGAATATGGGATGTGGGTATCCCAAGTGGCTTGTTAACCACCATGTCAAACACCCACTCCATGGATATGTTAGATAACATCATAGCATTATCCATGAAAGCAAAGTTCAGATGGGTAACTTATTAAAATTAAAAACTCTGCTCTCCAAATGACACTGTTAAGAGAATGAAAAATCACAGATTAGGAAAAATTTGCAAAATACGTAACTGATATAAAGAATTCTTACAGCCTATCAATAAAACAGGCAATTTAAAAGTGAGCACAAACAAATTTTTGAAATATAAAAAAGGGTACAAAAGATCTGTAAAACTCTTTAAAGTAAATATCTCTAGGACAGATAAGCACAGGAGAAGACAGCCAACATTGCCCTCATTTGCATTATGGAACTATAAATTTATAAAAAAGATAACAATAAGCATCTATCAAAATGGCTAACATCCAACAAACTGACAACACCAAATGTTAGTAAGGATGTAGAACAACAGGATCTCTCACTGATGGGAAGGCACACTAGAATAGTGTTAAGGAGACAGTTTGTCAGCTTCTTAGAAACCAAAACATGGTCTTACTGTAAGATAAAGCACTCGCACTCCCATGTATCCAATTATGTTAAAGATGTACTTCAACAGAATGTTGCACATGAAATATTTTTGGCAGCTTTATTCAACAAATGAATAGACAAACCAACCACAGTATAGGTATACAATGGGAATTTAGTGATAAAAAGAAACAAACTGGGAAGCCACAATAAGACATAGTATTGGACAGGCATTTAACCTAGTGGTTAAGATGCCATTTAAGATACCCATGTCCCACATTAGAGTACCTTCATGTTCCAAATCAAAGTAACTGGGTATACTACCTCACTTCCCTGACTACAGCTTCCTGCTGAAACACAAAACAGGATTAGGGGCCGGTATTGTGGCACAGTGGGTTCAACGGCCCCATGTGACACTGGCATCCCATATGGATACCAGTTCAAGTCCCAGCGGCTTCACATCCAACCCAGCTCCCTGCTAACATGTCTGGGAAAGAAGCAGTGGATGGCCCAAATCCTTGGGCTCCTGTGCCCACATGGAAGACATGAATGGAGTTCCTGGCTTCAGCCTGGCTTAGTCTTGGCTATTTGCAGTCATTTAGAGAGTGAACCAGCAGATATAAAATCTTTCTGTCTCTCCCTCTCCGTAACTCTGCCTTTCAAATAAATAAATCTTTAAAAAAAAATCGGGGTGAAAAAGGCATTTCTAATCAAAGACAAAAATTTGTAAGCTATAATAGAAGAGATTTATTTGACCCAACTGTTCTCCAAATTCATCTTGCAGACACAAACGTATGAGAGTAATTCAAAAAGTTCATGGAAAATGGAATTAAAATATAAGCTCAATTTGATGAAAACATTTTTGAAACTCAAGCATAGATTTTTCAGAATTTGAATTGTTCATGAATGTTTTGAAGACCCCTCAATTATATGGAAAAAGACATAGGTAAAATGTCACAAGAAAGCAAAATCAACAAGACTGGAAATCATATAAATGTCCATTGAAGAAGCTGACTGAATATATTATGGCACATCCACACAATGAAATGCTATATAGTTATTAAAATGATTAAGGATGATTTAAATATACTGATATGAGATAACCTATCAAGTGTTGTTAAATGAAAACAAGTTTTAGGAAAATTAAGTGGCATCCCTTTAATCAAAAAAAGGTGGGAATGAGTAACATAGAAATTTTTTGCTTACATAAACTATATTTTTAGAAGAAAACAATGTTTTGGTGGCTGCCTCTGGAGGGAAAGATGGGTTTAGAAAGGAACAAATCTTGCTTTTACTATATCTCCTACGAAGTTTTCAAATTACTTTTTAATTATGCATAAAGTCCACCTCTCTCTCTTTCTAACACACACACACATACATACATACACACAGACACACAAAGACACACACACACACACACACACAAAGAATAAAATTCAAAGAAGACAGAACAGAGTGGCAAATATGTTGTATACAATGGATACAGAGAGTCCTTACCTTTCTCTGCAAAATTTAAGGGAATGTAGTATAGCAGGCCTCTTTTGACGCAAATTCCACAAATGTAAGGTGTCATCAGCCAAGGCACTCACAAGAGCTCCCTTAAAAATAAAGTATACTTTATACATATATATCTGACAAGCTATGAAGCTATTAAATAGCCGCCAAAAACTTTTCTTCCAAACTTCAAAACTTTCTATAAAATTCTAAGAAGCACTTGCTCCTCTCAAAGTCTAAAAAGCAAATGTAAAAGAGTACATATAAAAATTAATATACGTTTTAACTTAGTCAATAATTTAAAGTATAATTTAGTATCTTGTAAATCGAAACTATACTAAGATCTAGTGGGATGTAATGTTTAAGATCCAGCTATTTAAAATAAAATTAAGTCAGACTTTTATGTTATTTGGGTACTATTATACATCCTTGACTAACAGATAATAATATGTAAAGTAACCTTCACACTTCAATTGAAGTAAACCAAATTCTTAAGAAAGTAGTATACGAGACTGGCACTGGGGTATAGCAGGTTATGCCACCGCCTGCAATGCCAGCATCCCATATGGGCACCTGTTCACTATACTTCCGATCCAGCTCTCTGCTACAGCCTGGGAAAGCAGTAGAAGATGGCCCAAGCCCTTGGGTCCCTGCACCTGCATGGGAGACCTGGAATAAACTCCTGGCTCCTGACCACAGATCGGCACAACTCTGGCTGTTGCGGCCAACTGGGGAGTGAACCAATGGATGAAAGAAAGACCTCTTTCCCTCTCTACCTCTCCTTCCTTCTCTGTAACTCTTTCAAATAAAATAAATAAATCTTTAAAAAAAAGCAAAGTTTTTTTTAAAAAGGAATGTACTATATTCAGATCATTATTCTACTAAAAATGATATGAAAAATATATATAGCACTTGGCACATAAACTCCAATGTTTATGTGGTTGAAAATGTGACTAGGTTAGAAACTGAAAACATCACATGCTATTAAAAAATATCATTATTGAGGCCAACACTGTGGTGCAGCAAGTTAAAGCCCTGGCAGGAAGTGCCAGCATCCCACAAGGGCACTGGTTCTAGTCCCGGCTGCTCTTCTTCCAATCCAGCTCTCTGCTATGGCCTGGGAAAGCAGTAGAAGATGGCCCAAGGACCTGCACCCACGTGGGAGACTTGGAAGAAGCTCCTGGCTCCTGGCTTTGGATCAGCACAACTCCAGCCATTGCGGCCATCTGGGGAGTGAACCAGAGGATGGAAGACCTCTCTCTCTGTCTCTACCTCTTTCTGTAACTCTGCCTTTCAAATAAAATAAAATAATCTTTAAAAAAATAATTATTTATAGGTAAGAAAAGGCTTAGCAGTATTTTAGAATCATTCAGGTGGCTCATTGTTACTCCAAATACAACAAATCAGGATTTTGAGAGCAAGGACCCATACAGATATACTTTAAAAACTCTCAGGAGGGCAGGCACTGTGGCTCACGTGGTTAATTCTTTGCCTGTGGTGCCGGCATCCCATATGGGCACTGGGTTCTAGTCCTGGTTGCTCCTCTTCCAGTCCAGCTCTCTGCCTGGGAGAGCAGTGGAGGATGGCCCAAGTGCTTAAGCCCCTGCAACCATGTGGGAGACTGGGAAGAGGCACCTAGCTCCTGGCTTCGCATGGGCGCAGCGCCGGCCGTAGCAGCCATTTAGGGAGTGAACCAACAGAAGGCAGACCTTTCTCTGTCTCTCTCACTGTCTATAACTCTACCTGTCAAAAAAATAAAATACATTAAAATAAAATAAAAACACCTCTCAGGGGCCAGTGCTATGGCACAGTGGGTTAAAGCCGCTGCCTGCAGTGCCGGCATCCCATATGGGCACTGGTTTGAGTCCTGGCTGCTCCACTTCTGATGTGGCTCTCTGTTATGGCCTGGGAAAGCAGTAGAAGATGGCCCAAGTCCTTGGGCACCTGCAACCACGTAAGAGATCCAGAAGATGCTCCTGGCCCCTGGCTTCGGATGGGAAAGCTCCAGCCATTGTGGCCATTTGGAGAGTGAACCAGCAGATGGAAGACCTCTCTCTTTCTCTGCCTCTGCCTCTCTATAACACAACATTTTCAAATAAATAAATAAATGTTAAAAAAAAAAAAATTCTCCACAAGTGATTGTGATGTATGAATAAGATTAAGAATCTCAGGGCCAGCCCTATGGTTGACTTGGTTAATCCTCTGCCTGCAGCACCAGCATCCCATATCAGTGCCAGGTTCTAGTCCCAGCAGCTCCTCTTCCAGTCCAGCTCTCTGCTGTGGACAGGGAGGGCAGTGGAGGATGGCCCAAGTGCTTGGGACTGAGATTCTGCACCCAATCTTACTGAGACAAGGCCATAATCAAAGTGTAAGTTCTCTCCTCCTTTCAGAGAACGGTATCTCCTTCTTTGATGGCCTGTTCTTTCCACTGAGATCTCACTCACAGAGATCTTTCATTTAGTTGTTGGTTTTTTTTTGTTTGTTTGTTTGTTTGTTTTGCCACAGTGTCTTGGCTTTCTATGCCTGAAATACCCTCACCCACTTTATGGCCAGATCCGAATGCCTTAAGGGCTGATTCTGAAGCCAGAGTGCTGTTTAGGACATCTGCCATTCTATGAGTCTGCTGTGTATCCCGCTTCCCATGTTGGAGGATTGTTCTCCTCTTTAGAATTCCATCAGTTAGTATTAGCAGACACTAGTCTTGTTTATGTGATCCCTTTGACACTTAATCCTATCATTATGATCAATTGTGAACTGAAACCAATCACTTTGACTAGTGAGACAGCACTGGTACATGGCACCTTGATGGGATTGAATTGGAATCCCCTGGCACGTTTCTAACTCTACCATTAGGGGTAAGTCCGAATGAGCATGTCCCAAACTGTACATCTCTTCCATCTCTTGTTCCCACTCTTATATTTAACAGGGATCACTCTTCAGTCAAATTTAAGCATCTAAGAATAATTGTGTGTTAAAGTGTTCACCAATGGTATTAAATAGAACAACAACAAAAAAAACCACTAAAAGGAATAATAGTAAGTTGTTCCTCGACAGTCAGGACAACGGCTGATCAAGTCATTGTTTCTCATAGTGTCCATTTCACTTCAACGGGTTTCCTTTTAGGTGCTCAGTTAGTTGTCACCGATTAGGGAGAACATATGATATTTGTCCCTTTGGGACTGGCTTATGTCACTCAGCATGATGTTTTCCAGATTCCTTCATTATGTTGCAAATGACCAGATCTCATTTTTTTTTTTTACTGCTGCATAGTATTCTATAGAGTACAGCTCCCATAATTTCTTTATCCAGTCTTCCATTGGTGGGCATTTAGGTTGATTCTAGGTCTTAGCTAATGTGAATTGAGCTGCAATAAACATTAGGGTGCAGACTGCTTTTTTGTTTGCCAATTTAAATTCCTTTGGGTAAATTCCAAGGAGAGGGATGGCTGGGTTGTATGCTAGGGTTATATTCAGGTTTCTGAGGAATCTCCAAACTGACTTCCATAGTGGCTTTACCAGTTTGCTTTCCCACCAACATTAGGTTAGTGTCCCTTTTTCCCCACATCCTCGCCTCATGTGTTGTTGGCAGATTTCTGTATGTAAGCCATTCTAACCAGGGTGAGGTGAAACCTCAGTGTGATTTTGAGTTGCATTTCCTTGATTGCTAGTGATCCTGAACATTTTTTCATGTGTCTGTTGGCCATTTGGATTTCCTCTTTTGAGAAATGTGTATTGAGGTCCTTGGTCCATCTCTTAAGTGGGTTGTCTGGTTGGTTGTTGTCGAGTTTCTTGATCTCTTTGTAGATTCTGTTTGCTATGAAAGGTCTTTATTTCATCTTCATTCACAAATGAGAGCTTTGCAGGATATAATATTCTGGGCTGGCAGTTTTTTCTCCTAGCACTTGGGCTATATCTTGCCATTCCCTCCTAGCCTGATGAGAAGTCTGCTCTGAGTCTAACTGGAGAGCCTCTGAGAGTAATCTGACGTTTCTCTCTTACACATTTTAGAATCTTTTCTTAATGTTTCACTGTGGTGAGTTTGATTACAATGTGTCCTGGTGAGGATCTCTTTTGGTCATGTTTATTGGGGGTTCTATGTGCTTCCTGTACTTGGATGTCTCTTTCCTTCTCCAAACCTGGGAAGCTTTTTGCTAGAATCTCACTAAAAAGGCCTTCTAATCTTCTGTCTCTCCATGCCTTCAGGAACTCCTAGAACCCGAATTTTGTTTTTGTTTTTATTTTATATCATCCTGTATATTCCCAACAAAATTTTTATTTCTACTTTCCTCCTCTTTTCTTTGGTTTGACTGTATGTTTTCCTGTGCTCTGTCTTCTAAGTCTGATACTCTCTTTTCTACCTCACTGAGTCTGTTTTTAAGGCTCTCAAATGTGTTTATTTGTTCTATTGAATTCTTTTCATTTTGGTTTCTGTTCAATATCTCAAGTACATTTTCTACTAAACTCTTCACCTCATTTTGATTCCTCCTTAAGATTTCATTTTCATGAGAGAGATTTTCTGTCCTGTCCAGTATGGATTTCTGTAGTTCATGCATTTGTTTTTGATAACTTCTTAATGTTATAAATTTTTTGTAATCTGTATCTTGCATTTCTTCTATCTCATCATCTTCATAATCTTGTATTGGAGTGTGATGTTCATTTGGGAGCATCATGATGTCTTCCTTGTTCTTGTTTCCTCGGTGTCTGCGTTGCTCTGCATTGTGTATATCTTCTTTGGCTCCCCCCCCCCCCCCCCCCGCTGTGGTGGCTTTTCTCATTACACTATGACTTTAGATTAAGTGGACTGTCTGCTTTTGGTGAACCTCTAGAGGCTTGTGGTAGGTGTGGCCAGAGAGCTCTGTTCAGTTCTTCAAGGTTAAAGGTATGCCAAAGGTGACACACCCAGGTTTGGCATGGTAAATCTTATCTCTCTCTCATTTTTTTTATTCAGAAGGGAAATAATTCCGCTCAGCTGAGCCATTCTCCTCAATGGCAATCAGTGCCTGAGCGCTAGCCCCAGTGGGTATAAGGACCTGGGCCATTTTCCACTTCTTTCCCATGCCATAGCAGAGAGCTGGATCAGAAGTGGAGCAGCTGGGATCAGAACCGGCACCCACATGGGATGCTGGCGCCTCACCAGGGTGTTAACCTGCTGCGCCACAGCACTGGCCCCGAACATACTTTTTTAAATTCTGCAAGTGCAGTGTTTCCTGGGCTGACAAAATGATATTTTCTCTAGTTCTTTCCTTACTGCATACTCTTATCAAAAAGCAAGGTATCACCAACTACTTCCACAAACTTCGGGCAGTAACCACTTTCTAATTATGTTGGTTTCCTGGATGTATTTCAATGCAACTCATTAAAGAACTACATTCTATTATTTATGATAAACTCAATCTTAAAAAATGTTTAATATGGATTTTTTACATATTATATAACTTTCAACATCTCTGAAATAAAAATGAAATGCGGCATCTTGTTCCAAAAATAATTACATCATTCTATCTGCAACATTATTTTGAGAAAACATCTTACATTATTTATGTAACTGTCAATGATGGCGCCTTAAAATGCATTTACTCTAGTCTGTAAGAATTTACTTTCTGTTCAAATATTTAAACATAAATGAATGCAAGAATTCAGACATAAGTAAAAGAAAGAAAACAATTCACTAACCTCATTAATCAGGAACTGGAGTTGGATTACTGCAGCCCCACTGTCATGCTGGCAATAGCATTCTACTCCTGGACGACCAAAACTGTCATTAATTCCATTAAGGAGTTTATAATATGTGTGGAGTTTTTCCTTAAGAAATTGGTTAGTTGGTTATTTAATAGGCTAATAATATTCCAGTGACCTAATATTCAATACAGTTCACAGAGATTGAAATTAAGAGTTAGGTTTATTACATATCACTCTAATCAGTTTCTACTGATAATCAGAAGCCTCAGATATTAAAGTCTAAAAGAAATAAGAAAACTGTTCCTCAGGGAAAAAATTTTTAAAAAATCAAATATATAGAAACAACATAATATAAAGCTAATATACTTTATTCTGACCCAAACTGTACTTTTCCTGTTAGCGTAATAGTAAGAGGAGAAAAGGAATATAGAACATACAATTTGGCCCAGGTCAGCAAATATCTGAAAAGAAGACCAATGCCATTTCAGAATATTGTTTTTAGAAACAATAACCTTTTTACTACGATTTTCATTCCTGTAGTGCTGTTTTTAATTGGGATAAAAATATAATGAAGAACTACATAACTATACTTCTAAGCACAGCATGATATTGCATCTCTAATAAATATATTGGCCTTTTACAATGAGCATGGATATGAATCAACATGAAGATGATAAGCATAATAGCAAAAACTTACATATTTCCTATATCAAATATTATTATAAACATGTTATCTATATTAAGATACTGCTCCATAACCCATGAAGAATGTGTTATTGTCCCCAGTTTTAAAAACAAATCAGGTTACTTTTTCCAGTCTTTAAACCTTTTTTTTTTTTTTTCATTTTTATTTGAAAAGCAGACACGTGTGCACACACACACACACACACACAGATAGAAAGATCTTCCATCTACCTGTTCACTCCTAAAATACCCCGAACAGCCGTGACTGGAGAAGACTGAAGCCAAGGGCCCAGAACTCCACATAATTCTCCAATGAGCCATCACTTGCTGCCTCCCAGAGTGTGCACTAACAGGAAGTTGGATCAAAAGTGGAGTCAGGACTAAAACCAAGAATTCCAATATGGGATGCAGGCATCTCAAGCAGTTCTTGGCCTCCATTTAAACGTATACGCAAGGTAAGTACTGAAAAATTAAATAATTTGCCCCTAGTCAGATAACTAGGAAATAACAAAGATAGGATCTGAATGAATAGTCTGGCTCCAGAGTCTATACTCTTAGTAAGGTAGAATGAGTGAAGAAGAAAACAGAACCAAATACCCATATACTTAGAATTCACTATGTTCCAGGCACCATTATATGCATTTTACTTTCATAAACCTGAAATAGTGTAGCCATTTTAACATGCTGATATTCTAATTTTCACTAATTAGTAAATATTTATAAAAGTGAAAAAAGTAAAATTTGATGGGATTTAACAAAATTATAGTTATCTGTATACAAACTCATTTTCAGACATACAAATAATTTCTGTATTTTAAGACATGCCATGGGATTCTTTTTTTTTTTTAAGAGCTTATTTATTTATTTATTTTCATTGTGGTTGAAAGACAAGGAGAGAGGGAGACAAACAGTCTATTTGCTGGTTCACTCCCCAATATCTGCAATAGTGAGGGCTGGGCCAGGCCAAACCAGGGTCCTGGGACTCAATCTGTTTTTCACAAAGGTGGCAAGGACCCAAGCACTTGAGCCATCACCCATTTATTGCCTCTCAGGGTGTGCATTAGCAAGAATCTACAATTGGAAGCACAGCTGACACAGACTGAACACCTGCATTGCAGTATGGGAAGCAGCATCTTAAACTGCTGTGCCCCTTTGGGTTTTCTCAATGAACAATAATTGTGCATAAGTTCTCATTTTCAATGTATTATTTTCTTTGGTTTCTAGAAAAATAGGTGACATTTATTTGCATGGATTTTTTTTCTTCTATTTTATGTTATCCTAAAATTAAGTGTAATTCTAATCTTTTCAGCTAAATTATTCTTTCTGGCATAAATTACAATTCCCATGTTACATGAATAAAGTAAATAAAATTTATTTCATCTTGCCATATGAGTATCAACAACTAAGGTTAATTTTAAAGTGTGAGCTACCATGGAGAATCATAAAAATTAAACTTTACTTACATATAATTTTATCACAAAACATAGATAACTTTGCTAATCTTCAGACATTAGACTAAGGCATTTTCTTTGAATGTGAGTCTACTAACTGGCGTTCAGAATTGCTTTTCCTTAATAAAACATGGCCACAACTATCCAGATTAATTTTTAAATAGAATTTTAAAGATACTGGCAATGCAATATGAGTATAATATTCACATGGAGTCTTATTATGTTTTCCCATCCTGTACAGTTTTATCTCATTCACACTAAATAATATGGGAAATTATTAACAGACTGACCTTCAGGAAGTCTTTCCAAGTATTCATCTTAGATTTCCATTAAAAAAAATCCTCTCCTTTTGTACTCCTATTACATCAGTATAAATAATATCAAGATAAATTATTTGATTAAGCTATCAAATATAATAGGAACATATTTGGGAATATGTAAATTTGATTCTGGATAACAAAGAATAAGCAACCTCCTCTACTAATTTAAGCATTTGAGGAAGGTCTTGAAACTTCAGTTTGCTATGGATGTTACAGAGAATAAAAAGTGTCTATATACATACCCAGGAAGGCAATTACATGGAGGTTAACAAAAATTTTATTTTTTTTAACATTTTTTTTTATTTGACAGGTAGAGTTACTGAAAGTGAGAGAGACAGAGAGAAAGGTCTTCCTTCTATTGCTTCACTCCCCAAATGGCCGTTAGGGCCAGCACCATGCCGATCCGAAGCCAGGAGCCAGGTGCTTCCTCCTGGTCTCCCACATGGGTGCAGGGCCCAAGCACTTGGGCCATCCTCCACTGCCTTCCTGGGCCACAGCAGAGAGCTGGACTGGAAGAGGAGCAATCAAGACTAGAACCAGAGCCCATATGGGATGGCAGTGCCACAGGCAGAGGAATAACCAGGTGAGCCACGACGCCGGCCCCATAAACATTATAAACTAGCTAGATGGTAGACAATATGCCAATGAAAAATAGTATCTAGGAGGATAATTTCTAGTGCTCTAAAACACAGTAGGATGACCATAGCTCACAATAATTTATTATATTTTTTTAAAGATTTATTTTATTTATTTGAAAGGCAGAGTTAGAGAGACACAGAGAGAGAGAGAGAGAGAAAGAGAGTGAGAGAGAATGAATCTTCCATCCACTGGTTTACTCCCCAAATGGCCACAATGGCCGAGGTTTGTCCAGCCCAAAGCTAGGAGCCAAGAGCTTCTACAGGGTCTCCTACATGAGTAGCAGAGGCCCAAGTGCTTGGGCCATCCTCTGCTGCTTTACCCACTATGCCACAATGCTTGCCCAATTTATTATATATATTTTTTAAGAAATAGAAGAAAGGATTTTCCAAAAAAAGGAAATAACAAATGGTTAAGGAAACAGAAATGCTAAGTATCCTGATTTGAACAGTATAAATTATAGGCAAGTGTAAAATTACTATACTGCACCCAATTGTGTATCAATTAAATTGTGAACTAAAAAAAATCCTACCCTTATTTTTCATGTTAATTTAGCATATTACAATAAGTATTAGTTTTAATAATGAACAACATGGCCCAACAAGATAAACAAAAAATGGAATTTCATATTCTAATTCTAGCTGTAATTTTGAGACAGCCTCCTTACAAATGTCTTTGTCCGTAAAATTATCAGAAAAAAAAGCATTTTAGAACCCACAGCTATATGAGTCTAGAATTCAGAAAAAATAAGAAATAAAAATGAGGGGCTGCTGTTGTGACATAATGAGTTCAGCCACCACCTGCAATGCTGAGGATCCCATAAAGGCGCTGTAGATTCGTGTCCCGGCTGCTCTTCTTCTGATCCAGCTCATTGCCAATTAGCCTGGGAAGGCAGCAAAAGATGGCCAACATACTTGGGTCCTTGCAACCACATGGGAGATAAAGCTCCTGACTCCTGGCTCCTGGCTTTGGCCTGGCCTAGCCCCAGCCCTTGTGGCCATTTGGCGGGTAAACCAGAGGATGGAAGATCTATCTCACATACTCTCTCTCTCTCTCTGCAACTCTGCCTTTTCAAATAAATAAGAAACATATAAAAATAAATATATTAATATAAATATAAAAATAAATATATAAAAACAAATAAATCTTATCCTCAAAAATCACATAGGATCAATGGGATAATACAGCAATAAAGTAGAGGACAAAAATCCCACACAATCATCTCAACAGGCATACAAAAGGTCTTTGGCAAAAATTCAACGACATTCCACAATAAAACTAGGAGGAGGGAACTTCCTCAAAAGGCCAAAGGACATCTATGAAAACTTCGCAGCGGCTGGTGCCATGGCGCAGTACGTTAATCCTCCGCCTGCAGCACTGGCATCCCATATGGGCACCGGTTCTAGTCTCGGCTGCTCAACTTCCAATCCAGCTCTCTGCTATCTCCTGGGAAAGCAGTAGAAGATGGCCCAGGTCCTTGGGCCCCTGCACCTGTGTGGGAGACTGGGAAGAGGCACCTGGCTCCAGGCTTCGGATTGGTGCAGCTCCAGCCACTGCAGCCATTTGGGGAGTGAACCATTGGATGGAAGACCTTTCTCTGCGTCTCTCCCTCTCAATTTCTGTAACTCTAGCTCTCAAATAAATAAATAAAATCTAAAAAAAAAAAAGAAAAGAAAAGAAAAGAATAATTCACAGCTAACATCATATTTAATGATAGACTGAATGTTTTCCTGGCAAGATCAGGAAAGAGCTAAGATGTCCACGCTTGTCATTTCTATTCATCATAGCACAGAATGTTCCAGATAGAGCAAACAGGCAAGAAAAAGAAATACAGAATGTCTAGATTGGAAAGGAAGAAGTAAAAACTATTATTTATAGATGCCATAATCTTATATATAAGAAAATTCTAAATCCACTAAAAACTATTAGAACAAATAAACATGTTCAGCAAGATTGCATAACTCAAGATCAATATAAAAAAATCAACTGTATTTCTGTATGTGGCAATGACCAACCTGAAAATAAAATTAAGAATACAACTCCATTTATAGTAACATCACAAAAGCAAAATATCTAAAAATAAATTCATCCAAATAAAGGCAAAATTTACACACAAAGTTATAAATGATTGGTGAAAGGAAATCTAAATACATGAAAAGACATTTCCTATTCTTGGAACAGAAAGTATTATTAAGAGGGCAATAGTCACCAAACTGATGTACCAAATTAACACAAGATCTACCTGGATCCCAGATCTTTTCATTAATTAAAAAGCTAATCCTAAAATTCACATGAAAATACAAGACACCAGATTATCCAAAGTAATCTTGACATAGGAGAAGAAAGCTGGAGGCCTGATGCTTTTAATCTTAAAACTTACTACAATTTTACACGAATAAAGACAGAATGGTACTAGCATAGGCTAGGTAAACAGATCAATGGAATAAACTGACAATCCAGAAATAAATTGTTACTTTTATGAACGACAGGTTTTTGGCAAGGATTTCAAGACAGTTCAATGCAAAATACCTTCTTCAACAAATAGTGTGGAAAAACTGGACATCCATATGATAAACAATGAATTTTTATCATTACATCACACAAATACATTAGCTCAAAACAAAACAGACCCCAATATAAGAGCTACAACTATAAGACGCTAAGAAGAAAACAAAAGAGTAAATCTTCATGACCTCAGATTAGACATTTCACCAAATACAGCCACAAGAGAAAACAGATTCATCAAAATTAACAATGTGCATCAGGGATGGCATTGCGGCATGGTGGGTAAAGCTGCTGCCTGCACTGCTGGCATCCCAAATGGGTGCTGGTTTGAGTTCCGGCTGCTCCACTTCCAATCCAGCTTTCTGCTATTGCCCGGGAAAGCAGTGGAAGACGGTCCAAGTCCTAAGGCCCCTGCACCCATGTGGGAGAATGGGAAGAAGCTCCTGGCTCCTGGCTTCAAATCTGCTCAGCTCTGGCCGTTGCAGCCATCTAGGGAGTGAAGCAGCCAATGGAAGGCCTCTCTCTCTCTCTTTCTCTGTCTCCCTCTGCCTCTCTGTAACTCTGTCTTTGAAAAAATAAATAAATCTTTAAAGAAAATGTGCTTCACAGGATACCATCAAAACAGTGAAAGTATAATCCACAGAATTCTAGAAAATGTTTCTGAGTCATGTATCTGACAAACATGAACAAAAAGAAGTTAACTCAGATTTAAAATGAGGAAAGGATATGAACAGATACTTCTCCAAAGTAGATATGTAAATAGTAAATAAGCAGATGAAAAGATGCTCAATATCATCAGTCATTAGGGAACTGCTACTCAAAACCACAATGAAATGCCATTCTATACCTGTAGGATGGCTATAATAAAATAGGCAATAACAAGTTTTGATAAGGATGTGGAGAAATTAGAACCCTCAATTACTACTGGAAGGATTTTGCATTAGTCTGTTTTAGTGCTGTAACAAAATACTTATGATTGGTACTTTACAAAGAGGTTTATTTAATTCACAGTTCTGCAGATTTAAGGGCATGGGGCTGGCACTAACTTGGCTCTACTGAAAGCCCATTGTGGTTGGCATCACAATGTTGGGAATGCATGTAAGAGGGAGAGATCGTGCTGAAAGACATGAAGGCAGAGACCAGAGAGGGGGTCTTCTGTAACATCTTGGTCTTGTGAGAACTGAGTCCCATGATAATGACCTTAATCTATTCAGAGGGCAGCATCTCGGTAACCTAAACAGCTCCCAGAAAGCCTCACCTCTTAAAGATCCTACCACCTCTCACATCAGCACACAGTGGGCCCCAGCCTTCAACACATGAATAGGTGAAGGATAAACCTCTCCAAATCATAGTAGACTTTAAGGTGGGACATTCACTTTGTGAAACAGATCAGCAGCTCCCATTTGCTAAACAAAAAGCTGTCATGATTTAAAATTAAATTCTTAAGTTTATGCTCAAGAAAACTGAAATCATACACCACACAAATTAAATTTTACATGAATGTTCATGGCAGCACTATTCATGATGGCAAAAAATAATACATCCAAATACCTGATGACTAGACAAATATGTGGAATATCTACACAAAGAATACTTAGTAATAAAAAGGAATGAAGCATTGATAAATGCTATTACATGCATGAACTATGAAAACACTGTTAAGTGAAAGAAGACACACATTAAAAAACCAATGTGATTCATTTCTATGAAAAGCCTTAAACAGACAAAACTTATAGAAACAGAAAAAAGATAAAAGTGGTTGTGAGGGGCTGGCTGGAGGAATAAAGGGAATTAACTCTTATGAATATGGGGTTATGTTGTGGGGGTGGTAAAAAATGTCTTGAAATTATGAAGAGCTGATGGTTGTACAACTCTGAATATAATGAAAAACACAAAACCATATGCTTTAAAAGTGAATTTTAGGGAGAATGTATCTCAAAAAAGCTGTTATTTAAAAAAAGATTCAGAGGCCAGCGCTGTGGCACAACGGGTTAAAGCCCTGGCCTGCAGCACCGGCATCCCATATGGGTGCCAGTTTGAGTCCCGGCTACTCCACTTCTGATCCAGCTCTCTGGTATGGCCTGGGAAAGCAGTGGAAGATGTCTCAAATCCTTGGACCCCTGCACTCAAGGGGGAGATATGGAAGAAGCTCCTGGCTCCTGGCTTCGGATCAGCTCAGCTCTGGCTGCTGCAATCATTTGGGGAGTGAACCAGCGGACAGAATACCTCTCTCTCTCTCTGGCTCTACCGCTCTCTGTAACTCTTTCAAAAAAATAAAATAAATCTTTAAAAAATAAATAAATAAGCTTGTGTGGATAAATACAATACATATAAATAGGCAAAAATAAGACTGAATTTAATACAAAAAGACTGCAATTATTATAGGAACAAAACATATTATATTCTTTAAATATAATCTCTTGTCTAGAATTTTAAATACCACTGAAAAGCAATGAGTAAGTCTAACTATGAAGATACAAACATACTATTTACTTAACAGATGAGAAACAACAAAGAAACTACATTTTTTCTTAAACAAATGAGAAATTGGATCAATAAACAGTATTATTTTAGAAATATGTATAAATAAAATATCAAGGAAAATATCTTTCCTTTATAAAATAAGATCATTTGTATTTCCATATAACAATTTATAATATACATCAAGCCCTAAAATAAACTTTTGAAAAATAATCAGCAAGGCCGGCGCTGCGGCTCACTTGGCTAATCCTTCGCCTGCGGCGCTGGCATCCCAGGGTTCTAATCCCAGTTGGGGCGCCGGATTCTGTCCAGGTTGCTCCTCTTCCAGACCAGCTCTCTGCTATGGCCCGGGAAGGCAGTGGAGAATGGCCCAAGTGCTTGGGCCCAGCATCCACATGGGAGACCAGGAGGAAGTGCCTGGCTCCTGGCTTCGGCTCGGCGCAGCGACAGCCATAGAGGCCATTTGGGGGGTGATGCAACGGAAGGAAGACCTTTCTCTCTGTCTCTCTCTCTCTCTCTTCTCACTGTCTAACTCTGCCTGTCAAAAAAAAAATAATTAACAAATCATAATTTGAGATTATAATGATAAAAAAAGAGGTAGGGAAGGAGCAAGCATTTGCATAGCGCATCAGGTGCCAGTTAGGGCACCCCCACCCCACAGTGGAATACCTGAGTTCAAGGTCCAGCTCAATTCCACCTTCCTAAATTGTGGAAGGCAGATAATGGGCTCAAGTTGTTGAGTCTCTGCCACCCATGTGGGAGATCTGATCTGAGTTCCTGGCTCCATAAACTTCTAAGAGATAAACTAGCAATGGGAACTCACTCACTCTCTCTCTCTTGCAAATAAATAAACTAACTTTAAAAAAAATCTTAGGCATGGGTATAATTGGCACACCTTCAGTTGCTACTTGGGACACCTGCATCCTATACTGGAGTGCTTGATTTAAGTCCAGGCTTAGTTTCTGATCTAGTTCCCCGCCAATGCACATCCTGTGAGGGAGCAGATGATAGTTCAAGTATTTGGATGTCCCTGCCATTCATGTAAGAGCCCAGTATAGGGTGCTGGACTGCTAGGCTTGGTTTGGTCCAGCCTTGGCTGTTAAGAACATCTGCAGAGTAAACCAGTGAATGGAAGCACTCTCTTATTCTCTGCCTTTTATTAAAAAAAGAAAAAGAAAAAGAAAAAGAAAAAGAAAAAGAAAAAGAAAAAGAAAAAGAAAAAGAAAAAAAGAAAAGAAAAGAAAAGAAAAGAAAAGAAAAGAAAAGAAAAGAAAAAGAAAAACCTTACAAACTAGAGGAAAAGGGCCCTGGTTCAAGAGAGCAACCTGGGTCGGCGCCGCAGCTCACTAGGATAATCCTCCGCCTTGCAGCGCTGGCACACCAGGTTCTAGTCCCGGTTGGGGCATTAGATTCTGTCCCGGTTGCCCCTCTTCCAGGCCAGCTCTCTGCTGTGGCCCGGGAGTGCAGTGGAGGATGGCCCAAGTGCTTGGGCCCTGCACCCCATGGGAGACCAGGATAAGTACCTGGCTCCTGCCTTCGGATAGGCACAGTGCACCGGCCACAGCGCACCAGCCGCGGCGGCCATTGGAGGGTGAACCAACGGCAAAGGAAGACCTTTCTCTCTGTCTCTCTCTCACTGTCCACTCTGCCTGTCAAAAAAAAAAAAAAAAAAAGAGAGAGAGCAACCTGAAAAATTGAGCTTGCTGTCACTTCAACTGTAGATCACATTTAAAATGCCAAAATAAAGAAGAGGGAAATAAAAAAGAAAAAACAAGTGATATAATTATTTTAAATCACGTAACATCTAACAAGAGAAAATAAAGAAAAATAAGATAAAATGTATCAAAGAAATAACAGACAGAAATGGAGTTTGATCAGTTTCTAATTAACATGGGTCCTTAGATATAAGTTTGTGAAATGATAAATGAAATGAGACTCACACCTAAGTACATCACTGGAAAATCTTCTTTGGGCCTTAAAAAGAAGACCCTGTTGTACTCTAGGAAAAACAAAACTAAAAAGATGCACCTGTCAAGGAATGATCAAGGAATATCCTTAGAGTTACGAAGTAAAGCAGTCTTCAATCTGGAGCTAAATTCAATCAAACCATTGACAGAGTTTGATTATTGAACAAAAAGGTTTATAGACATTCATTACCTATGAAATCTTATCATTTAGGAAGTCATTAGGATGATAATCTTATAAACTGAAAACATTAAAATAAACCACCACCCCCCAAAATAAATTAAACACAGAAAAAATTAAGGAAAAGCCCAAGGCAGGCAGGGCAGTGAACAAAAACAGCACTGGTCCAAAATACACGAGGACAATAGGAGATTCAAAGTAGGACAAGCAAATGAGAGTAAGAGGGCACCAGATATGTGATCCTACCCTTGAGAAGCCTAAAGCATTTAATCATGGGATGACAGCAGCCAATGCTCAAGGGGAATGGGGGAGAATGAAGAAGGCAGCTGTACAAGAAAGGAAATGTAGGGTCAGTGCTTTAGCACAGTGGGCTAAGCCACTGTCTGCAGCACCTGCATCCCATTTGGGTGCTGGGTCCAATCCAGCTCTCTGTCATGGCCTGATAAAGCAGTAAAAAATGGCCCAAGTGTTTGGGCCCTTGCACCCACATGGAAGACCCAGAAGAAGCTCCTGGATCTGTGCTTCAGATTGACCCAACTCCAGCCATTGTGGCCATTTGGGAAGTGAACCAGCAGACAGAAGACCTTTCTCTCTGTCTCTCTGTCTCTCTCTCTCTCTGTAACTCTGCCTCTCAAATAAAGATCTTAAAAAAAAAAAAAAAAAGTGGGAATGTTCAAACTCATTTAAAAAAAAAGGAAGTGTACTCACAAGATATTATTTGGCTATAGAACAGAAGATGGTCATAAAAGAAAAAATAGATAATATAATAGGTATTATTCATTCATTTTCAACTTTGAGACACAAATGGAAATTTATATAAAATAAACATGACTATAGTTGGGAAAGGATAGGAGAAAGGAAAAGGAAACAACTATGGAAAGAGTGATGGGTTAAGATTTTCATTTTACAAAGCCAAGAGCTAGCATGTTTAGTTGATAGAGCAACTATAATAGGTTACTGAAATTCACAAAGGTAATCAGAGAAAGTTAAAAGAGTAACATGACTACTATAGATTAGGAGGGGAGATACTAAGCAAACACTCATTTATGAAGGCAGCAAAATCAACAGATAATCTCTAAAGTTGATGAATCAAGAAACAGTGGCACAACATTTTATTTGAGTTAGCAACATGACCAGAAACAGTTAAGCCCCCTCTGAGCAGGGGCAGGCATGGGCAAATCAGAGTACACATTTTTCATCATAGCACCCTCTGCACTTCTTAATCTTTAAACCCATCCTTATAAATTCAGTTTCTTTTCAAGGTGGAGAAAAGTTGCAGTATAGAATCAGACATACTGGTACCTGGTTTACTTCATTATATCTATTCTAACAGAAAAACTGATTCAAGAGCTTCTTCCTCATCCACACATAGAACCTTGTGTTCTTGTTACCTCACATTTTGGAATAAACCACTTAGCTAGTCTATCTGTATCTCCAATACCACTGGTTTCTTTCCAACTCAACTTCTTCCATTCACCATTTTACAGATGTGGGTAGCAGTAATAATGGGTAAATTAAGGGGGAAACAAAGCCGAGTTTACTGTACTGAAAGAATTAATTTGTCTACCTTTCCCATCTTTTAACTCTCAGAAGGTATAGATGGCAATAGAATGTTATTCCCTAAGCAGGTCTGATTAATCTACTCATTTAATTTTTCTTATATGATAAATTTAGTGGGCACTAGGAAAACAAATTATAGTCAGGAATACAAATTGTAGTCCTTATGCTCAAGGATCTTAAAGTCTAGCAATGGAAACACAATTGCAATATAGCTCTAGGTCCACAGAGACCTCCACATATATAAGTTTGTAGCTAAGAGTATTGCTTGAAAAGCAAAAAATATTCTTCAACTATAGTTACAAACATGAGTTCATTTGAGACTTCAGAATGCCATACCTTATTATTTTTTTTTCTTAAAGATTTATTTATTTACTTGAAAGGCAGAATTACAGAGAGGCACAGGCAGAGCGAGAGAGAGAAAGATCTTTCATCTGTTGGTTAACTCCTCAAATGGCTGCAACGACTGGAGCTGGGAATCTGAAGCCAGGAGCCTGGAGCTTCCTCCAGGTCCCCCACATGGGTGCAGAGTCTCAAGGACTTGGGCCACCTTCTACTTCTTTCCCAGGTCATAGCAGAGAACTAGATCAGAAGTGGAACAGCCAGGACTCCAACAGGCACCCATATGGGATCCCAGTACTGCAAGCAGCAGCTTTACCCACTACGCCATCATTCCAGACCCTCCATACCCTATTCTTGTATGTCCACACTGTTCTTTAATATTCCTTCTTGCTATTACATAACATGTTGGATTCTGTAGATAGTTCCTGTTTCCTCCATTTGGAACATCTGTGAACAAATTATACAACTATATTTGAAAAATTTTCCTCCTATAGACTACATAGCACTAAAGACAGTCTCAGGTAATAGGAACATGACAACCTGATCTCTTTACCCCCAGAACCCAGATGAGTGTACGGCACATGGTAGACACTCATTAAATATTTATGTAGGAATAAAATGTGCTTTTTAAAATTTAAATGTAAATAAACATGTTTATGGCCAGTCCTATCTTCTTAGCTAAGCCCACTTCTCAGAAAACCTACAAAAAATATAGGATGATACAGAGATGTACTACTTTTGCCTTTATCAGGGAATCAGCCTGGACTATCTCTGGGATCCATTACAGCTCTTGAAATTCCATGAATTGGCTGGTGCTGTGGCATAGCAGGTAAAGCCGCCGCCTGCCATGCCAGCCTGCCATGCCAGCATCCCATATGGGTGTCAGCTTGAACTAAGTCCTGGCTGCTCCACTTCCGATCCAGCTCTCGCTGTGGCCTGGGAAAGCAGATGAAAATGGCCCAAGTGCTTGGGCCCCTGCACCCATTGGAGAGACCAGGAAGAAGCTCCTGGCTTCAGATCAGCCCAGATCTGGCTGTTGCAGCCATTTTGGGAGTAAAACAGCAGATGGAAAACCTCTGTCTGTCTCTCTAGCTCTGCCTTTCAAATAGATAAAGAAATCCAAAAAAAGAAAAAATCCAATGAATCTGCATTTCTAGTTCATTCAATTTACATTCCAATGATTTGCTAGGCTGTTGTTAATATCACAGCAATAATTCTTCCTATTGCTTATTCTTCCTTCTAGAATGTATACTGTACTGGCAGCAAGGTAGAATCACAAAGCAATAAAAGAAGCAGGCAATAGGACCCTGGCTAGAGATAACTTCTAAAGTGTAGCTCCTGGGCAAATTTTTATGGCTGTCACTACCATTGTGTGCTATAAAATGGTTGACACACATATTTTGACAACCTCTACTTTTATGAAGAATGAGATAATATGAAGACTGGTATATACTTATTAAATTATTAAAATTTTTAAAAATCACATATATTCTCAGATAACCTGCTCATCAATTCCTATCAAAAAAGGCAAAGAAAGTAATGGCATTATTCTAATCTCTCCAGAAGTGACATACTCAATTTTCCTAGGAATGGAGGATTAGAGAACATATAAAATAGAAAGCAACAGGAGAACTTGGATGTTCCATGTAGGTTCTGAAAATATACACAAGTATCTTGCAAAGTTTGAAGTTTAGTACTACATTTTTCACGAATTCACAAGTGACTAATAATTAGCCTATAATTTATATGCATACATTTAATTATATAATATTCTGTACAAGTTAACTTGCTTTGAGAAAATACTATGCTACAAAATGAAGAAAGGTTTTTGAGGACAAATTTTTCCCTCCTGACAAAGAAACACATATAAACCCAGCATAATTTTAACCTGTCATTAAAGATTAACCTCTGTTGACATTTTTTCAGTACATTCTTACAGTTTCAGTAAACAGTAATTGACACTTCTTTCAGTAGTCTAGTAAGCCTGCAAGGTGCTCCTACTCTGAACTGCCTTACTCCTCTGAACAAAAGCTCAGTGGTTTGATTTTTACTTATAATGGTGTACGACTTGAGATTTAACCAGAATGTGATTATTTCAATAACCAAGTTAAAATCTAAATACTACTGTAATATGGTCAAACAATATTGATGAGCACATTTGTGAAGTGAAAACAAGCATGAATTTTAGAATAAGATCAATGCTTTCATTTATTTCGTGTGCAGATAAATCACTTACAATCAGAGAGCTTTGATTTCTTCAACTCTAATTCTACAACTAAAAAATAAAAAAATCAACGAAGAGGATGTACATCACAGTACATCTGCTAAAAATAATACAACCCACCAAAAAGAAAATTCTTGGAGCTGGCATTGTGGCATAGTGGGCTAAGTCTCTGCCTTCAGTGCCAGCATCCCATATGGGTGCATAGTTCTAGTCCCGGCCACTCCTCCTCTGATCCAGCTCTCTGTCATGGCCTGGGAAAGCAACGGAAGATCGCCCAAGTCCTTGGGTTCCTGCCCTCCTGTTGAAGACCTGAAAAAAGTTCCTGGTTTCTGGCTTCAGATCGGCCCAGCTCCACCAGTGTGGCCATTTAGAGAGTGAACCAGCGCCAGGAAGACCTTTCTGTCTCTCCCCTCCGTAACTCTCTCTCTCAAACAAATAAATAAAATCTTAAAAAAAAAAAAAAAAAAAAAAAAAAAAAAAAAAAAAAAGAAGGGGAAGAAAGAGAAGGAGAAGAAGGAGAAAGTTCTCTAAGTATAACTTAGCAGGAAAAAAAAAATTTAGATGACCTGTGATAACTAAAACAACCTGTCTGGGTTGTAGTTTTCTCATCTGTGTGAAATGTTGCTTGCCTTCTTTATTTGATTAACATGAGGATTACAAGCAAGCTTAAGACTGACCATTTCAACCACTTAATGGTCATTTTTATTGCTGGCTCTCATAATCTGTGATAAACTGCTAAGAGGAGAAACCCCATAATTCAAATCAGGAGCTCCAGTTCCTTACCAAATAATTCATGTATCAATTCCACATTCCTGTCTCCAAAGGCAGTGGTAGAGTCAGTGCATGTCCTCATAGTTACATACATGTCTCAAGATGTCACAATTGCTTTAAAACAACACCACACACACACAGTAAAGAACATGTCTCTTACTGACCATCTGCCTCACTAAGAATAGTGCTACCCAGCCTGTCAAACATTTAAATCAGTATGTGTCAATCTTGGCTTTTTTTTTTTTTTTGACAGGCAGAGTGGACAGTGAGAGAGAGACAGAGAGAAAGGTCTTCCTTTTGCCGTTGGTTCACCCTCCAATGGCCGCCGCGGCTGGCGCGCTGCGGCTGGCGCACTGCACTGATCCGATGGCAGGAGCCAGGTACTTATCCTGGTCTCCCATGGGGTGCAGGGCCCAAGCACTTGGGCCATCCTCCACTGCACTCCCGGGCCACAGCAGAGAGCTGGCCTGGAAGAGGGGCAACCGGGACAGAATCCGGCGCCCCAACCGGAACTAGAACCCGGTGTACCGGCACCGCAAGGCGGAGGATTAGCCTATTGAGCCGCGGCACCAGCCGTCAATCTTGGCTTTATTACACAAGCTTCCATGGAGATTTAAAAATAAAAATTACAGATTTAAAAATAAAAATTACCCCATGGCAGACTCACTGAGTAAGAATCTGTAGGAAATCCAAGCATATGCTTGGGCATTGCATCTTTTATTTTGTTTTTCTAGCTCTATGAATGATTTTAATAGACAGTCATGGCTGAGAAATACTGTAACACCTTATGGATATAAGTATAACTATACATTATCAACTTTAAAAACTCATTAACCTATATATGATGGTTCATTAAATAATTTCTCAGATTTCTTTTCTTCACATAGAATCTTGAATTGCTTTAATAGCTTCTCAAGGTCTTATTTTCCAAATGTAATTTTCTACTCCCATCTAAACTAGAAATACTCTTCATTTTGTATATATCTATGCATATATTTTTAATACAAAGCTTTTGCCAAGTAACAATTATTTATACTTTTAGAGTATTTGATAGCTTTATCTATTTGAGAAACATCTGTTTTAAAACATCTTTTCAACTACGATGTATTTTTTCACCTATAAAAATTAGTATAAATGTTAGGTTTCTAGTCCAGCATATAAGGAGCTTGGAAGTTATCAAACTGTCCTAAGAAGATGTAAAAAGATACAAAAGAGAAAATTATCAACTTCTTATGTCTAGAAGAGAACTGAGGTCACATGGTCAACCTCTGCCCCCAAATGGGAAAGATGAACAAGGAAATATAGACAATCACAAATTGTTAAAGCAAAAACCCACAAGGAGAAACACCTGTGGAAACCAGTGCCAGGGTAAGGGAACAAGCAATGTAATGGATAAATAACAATAGGCTCACAGCAGACAGTCTAAAAGTCAAAAACCCTAGGGAACCCTCTCATAGGGGTGTCCCCACACTTTCACCTCCAGAATCCTAACTTCTTATAGTGAACATTGGAGAAAAACTCCCCTCCCCTGCTTTTAGGAGAGGGGCGGAGGAACGTGATCATTTTTGAAATATGCCAGAGTATTCTATTTCTCTTTGAAAAAAGGGTGAGGAAAAAGATATCAGAACCTAACTGTGGAGTTTTATCAAACTCTAATTAACCCTTTGGGAAGGAAAATATGCAACTATAGGGGTCTCAAGCCCTCCAGGGGGAGGAAGACTAATACTGCACTCCAGCCCACTCTATCATCCTAATCCATCCAAGGAGGTGGGTGTGAGAAGGGACTGAGAAACACATGGGGAGCTTCACAGTGGAGGAGCACAGGCTCACTTAGCCCTGCTTCCTTTGTCCCTGTCCCTCACCACCACATTCCTAAAGACCTATTTACTGCAGTTCTTTATCTGCAGATACCTGAGAAAAAATTACAAGGCATTCTGAAAGAATGAAGGAAAAGAGCAACCATCAGAATCAGAACCAAAAAAATGACAGAAATGTTATAAATATCAAATAGAATTTAAAACAATCGTAATATTCAAAGAACTCTAATGAATGAAATAAATAGTATCAAAGAATAGATGGGCTATGTATAGAGATGGAAACGCTAAGAATCAAAAGAAATGCTACAGCTTAGGAACGTTGTAACTGACATAAAGAATGTCTTCCACCAGCTCAGTAGTGTATTGGAAACAGCTGAGGAAGCAATCTGATACTGAGCCCATTTCAACAGAAACTTTCAAAAGGGGGGGGGGGGGGAAACAAAACAGGATATCCAAGAACTGAGGGACAACTACAAAGACTCTAACTTAATGTGTAAAGGGAATACCAGAAGGAAAAGAAAAAGAAGGAAGAGGGGAAGTGTTTGCAGCGATGATGACTGAGTAGTTCCCCAAATTAATGATAAACACCAAAGTATAGATCTAAGAAGCTAATAAAATAACAAGAATTAAACACACACACACACACACACAAACTACACCTAGAATACTCAAACTGCAGAAAATGAAAAATCAAGAAAAAGTCTTGAAGGAAGGCAAAAAAAAAAAAAAAATCTGTTTACAGAACAGGCAAGATAAAATACATATCTGACTTCTGCTCAGAAACCATGCAAAGCAAGAAGAGAAAGGTAAAATATGTAAAGTGAAAAGAAAATACACCCAAAAAACTGGAATTCTGTACCCTGCAAAATTAGCCTTCAAAAATGAAAGGAATAAAAAACTTGCTCAAACAAAAATTGACAGCATTTACTGCCAGTTGACTTGCCATTCAAGAAATAATAAACAAGGATTGAGAAAGAAAATTATATACGTTAAAAGCTCAGATCAGCAAAGATAAATAAGCATAAAATAATCTGTATTTCTTGCTCTTAATTGATCTAATAGATAATAGTTCGTTCAAAACAATAATAGCAACACATCTGTGCTTATGCACTTAGGAATATTTACCTATAAGTGAAATGAATGACAGCAATTGTATAAGACATGCGAGAAAAGAATTAAGATTATTTTGCCTATTATAATATAGTACTCATAAGAACTGTGAAGCTGTAGCATGTTCTTGAAAAGTGAAAGAATGTTAATATATGCTGCAAATTCTGGGACAAACCTAAAAAATGTAAAGAAAGAAATGTAACTGAAATGCTAAGAAAGGAGAGAAAATGAAACTATGTAAAATTAAAACCACAAAAGGCATAAAAAAAGTTCAAGCCAAAATAGAGACAAGAAACCAAGAAAAAGTAATCAATATGGTAGATGTTAACCCACTCATATCAATAATCACTTTAAATGTCAATGGTCTAAAATGTAACAGCTCAGAGACTGTCAGAGTGCATTAAAACAATAAGTGTAAACTGCATGTTGTCTATAAAAAGTCCACTTTAAGTATAAAAACATACACAAATTAAAAGTAAATGGGGGGCTGGTACTGCAGCTCACTAGGCTAATCCTCCGCCTTGCGGCGCCGGCACACTGGGTTCTAGTCCCGGTCGGGGCGCTGGATTCTGTCCCGGTTGCCCCTCTTCCAGGCCAGCCCTCTGCTGTGGCCAGGGAGTGCAGTGGAGGATGGCCCAAGTGCTTGGGCCCTGCACCCCATGGGAGACCAGGAGAAGCACCTGGCTCCTGCCTTCGGATAGGCGCGGTGCACCGGCCACAGCGCGCCAGCTGTGGCGGCCATTGGAGGGTGAACCAACGGCAAAGGAAGACCTTTCTCTCTCTCTCTCTCACTGTCCACTCTGCCTGTCAAAAAAAAAAAAAAAAAAAAAAAAGTAAATGGGGGCCCAGCAATTGGCACAATGGTTAACATGTCAGCTGAGATGCCTCCATTCCATACTAGGGTGGCTGGATTCAAGTTCTGGTTCTGCTCTGTTTTATGATTCCAGTTTACTGCTGATGTGCACCCTGGAGACAGCAGCTGATGGTTCATGGGGTTGGATCCCTCCCATCCATGTGGGAGACCTGGATTGATTTCCCAGCTCTCAGGTATTTGGGGAATGAACCAGCGGATGAGAAAGCACTTTCACTTTCTCTCTCTCTCTCTCTCTTAAATATTTATGTGGAAGACAGAGTTACAGAAAGGCAGAGGCAAAGAGAGAGAGAGAAAGAGAGAGTCTTCCAACCACTGGTTCATTCCCCAGGTGGCTGCAATGGCTGGAGCTGCGCTAATCTGAAGCCAGGAGCCAAGAGCCCCTTCTAAGTCTCCCATATGGGTGCAGGGGCCCAAGGACTTGGGCCATCTTCCACTGCTTTCTCAGGCCACAGCAGAGAGCTGAATCTGATGTGGAGTAGCCAGAACTCAAACCAGCGCCCATATGGGATGCCAGCATGCAGACGGCAGCTTTACCCCCTACACCACGGAGCTGCCCACCCCCCCAGACTTCAGATGAAGAAACATGATGATACAAAGAGGGGCATCACATTATAATAAGCCAAAATTTTCTAAGAAGACATTAAAATCCGTAATGTCTAAGTGCTAAACAACAAAATGTCAAAATACATTGAGACAAAAACTGTTAGAACTGTAAGGAGAAATACATGAATCCACCACTATCAGAGAATTTCGATGCCTCTTAATCCTAGCAAGCAGAATACCAGCACTGACATAGCTGAACTCAACGATCACCTAGCAATACACTGGATATGACTGACAATCAATCTAGTAATCAACTAGATATAATTGACATATAGACTACATGACCCAGTAACAGAATACACATTCTACTCAAATACACATCTATCTACCAAGACAGACCACATTTTGTGTCATGAAATATACCTAAACAAATTTAAAAGATCAGAAACTATATATCTGCTATGGGACTACACTGGAAATCAATACCAGAAAGACAGCTGGAAAATTCCAAAATACTTGGAGATTAAATAACACAATTCTAATGCCAAGAGTCAAAAAGGAAATCTCAAGATAAATGTAAAAATATTTTGAGCTAAATAAATATAAAAACACATATATCAAAATTTGTAGGATGCAGACAAAGCAGTGCTTAGAAGGAAACTTACGGGGGCCAGCACTATAGTCTAGATTAAGCCACTGCATGCATCCCATATTGGAAGCCACTTGTGGAGTCCTGACTTCTCTACTTCCAATCCAGCTCCCTGCATTTGTACCTGGGAAAGCAGAGAAAGATGGCCCAAGTACTTGAAAACCTGCCATCCATGTGAGAGACTTGGATGGAGTTCTGAGCTCCTGGGCTTGGCTTACCCCATCCTTGGCCCATTGTGACCATTTGGGGAATGAACCAGTGGATGGAGAATTTTTCTCTGTTTCTCTCACTCTGCCTTTCAAATAAAGAAATAAATCTTTAAAAAGGCAAAAAGAAAACTTACGGCACTGAGTACATATATTAAAAAAAAGAAAGACCTAAAATGAATTGCTTCCAGTTTGAGAAACAAGAAGAGAACATTAAATCCAAAGTATATAAAAGAACACAAATAATAAAAATTGAAGCAGAAATTAACAGAACTGCAAATAAGAAACCAAGAAAGACAAATCAACATGATTAAAAGTGGGCCCTTCCTGAGTGTCAATAAAATCAATAAGCCTCTAGTGAGGCTAACTAAGGAAAGAAAGAGAAGACACAAATAACTAACATAAGAAATGAAAAAGAAGCATCAATATAATTTTTGTGGACATTGAATGGATAATAAAGGAATAAATAAATATTCCTGTGGCCACAATTCTGATAACACAGATGAAATGGACCAAGTTCTTGAAAGCCATAACCTTCTAAAACTCACATAAGAAAAAATAGACCATCTGAATAGGCTTTTATCTATTAATAAACTGAATTAGCGAACAATCTTCTAAAACATAAAGCACCAGGCCCAGACGAGTTTGATAGTGAATCATAAGAAGCCTCTATGATTTCGTTCAGAAGATAGAAGCTAAAGGAACACTTTCTAACTCATTTTATGAGGTCAACAATACCCTAATACTAAAACCTCACAAAGATAAAAGAAAATTACAAACCAATACCTCTCATGAACACAGATATAACAAAATTTTAGCATACTGAGTCCAGTATTATGTAAAAATCATTATACAACATGATCAAATGAGATATATTCCACGTAAGTAAGACTTGCTCAACATCTGAAAATCAATTAATGTAATCATCACATCAATAGGTAAGGAAGAAAAATCACACGATTTTATCAAAGATGCAGAAAGGGCATTTGACAAAATCCAACACTCATGATAAAGACTATCAATAAACCATGAATACAGTGGACACTGATTATTAAACTTGTTAAAGAGCATCTACTAAAAAAAAAAAAAATCTGCTAACATGGTGGTGAGAGATTCAAAGTTTTCCCATTATGATGAGGAAGTGAAAGGCAAGGACAACCACACTCATCACTTTTGTTCAGCACCATCCTACTGTGAGTCCTAGTTAATATAGTAAAGAAAAGAAAATGTCTACAGACTGGGAAGAAGGTTGTCTTTGTTTACAGATGACTTGATTATTAATCTGGGGGTGGGGAACATCAGGATCACTGACCACGTAAGATCTGTGAAATCATTCGCTCTGGCCAAGATAACCATAGGTGGGAACTGAAATTCAATGAATTTATAGCAGGCTAATTTTTAAGCTGATAATTCTATATGGCCTGTGAATGACGTTTTATATATATCGAAATGGCATTTGGCAGACAAAAAGATCCACTACCTCTGATAATCAGAAAGAACTGAGGGCTGGGAAAGAGTGGGGATACTACTGGAACTAAGTGATTATAGCAAGTTGTAGGATACAATGTTAATAATCATCACTGGCTCTCCTACATCAGCAATGAACAAATGGAATTTGAAATTAGAAACACAATATTAGTTATATTACCACCATAAAAATGGCACTTGAATAAAAATCCAACAAAACATATATAAAACCTATATGAAGAAACCTACAAACTCTGAAGAACACTATCAAAGAAGAATTGAACAAATGAAATATTCCATCCTCATGGATAAAAAGACTATTGCCAAGATGGCAGTTCTTCCTAACCTGACCTATAGATTCAATGTAATCACATAAAAATCCCAGCAAACTATTTTGTCCTAATGATTCTAAGGTTTATATGGAGAGGCAAGAGTCAAAGTCGGCAGCAATATTCAAAGAGAAAACCAAAGACGGAGAACTGACACGATTCAACTCCACTAAGACTTAATATAAAGCTACAGTAATTATTATGACAGTGTGGTACTGGTGAAAGAGTAAACTATTAGATAAACAGAATAGAACAGGGGGTGTACAGACACACAAATACAGATCTCTGGCAAAGGGGCAAAAGCAACAGTAGAGAAAAGATAGTCTTTTCTTTTTTTTTTTTTGTTTTTGTTATAAAGTATTTATTACAGAAAAAGAGAAAGAAAAACTATATAAACTCAAATTTTTTAAAACCCACTGAAGTTGAATACAATTCAATTATACATTATTTCAACTTATGGCAAACATCATAAATATCAATAATCACAATTTTTGAAATCATTATTTTTTTATTTAGTAAATATAAATTTCCAAAGTACAGTTCATGGATTACATTGGCTCCCCCCCCCATAATTTCCCTCCCACTCGAAAAGTCTTTTCAATAAATGAGGGTTGGACAGCATGCCTTTCCCCAACCCCCCACCAAGAAAACCTCACATCCTTCAAAAAAAAAAATTTAACTCAGAATGAATCACAGACCTAAATGTAAAAGGCCAAACTAAGATAACACAAGAAAAAAAATCTAGATGATCCTAGGTTTGGTGGTAACTTTTTAGATATGGCACTAAAGACAAAAATATATTTAAGAATCAACAGAGAATGTCACTAAAATAAAAAAAAATTCTCCTTTATCAAAGACATTTCAAGAAAATTAAAATAAAGGAAAAAATAGAGAGGAATCGGTGCTGTGGCATAGATTAATCTTCAGCCTGCAGTGCCAGCAACCCATCCGGACACTGGTTTGAGTCCTGGCTGTCCCACTTCAAATCCAGCTCCCAGCTAATGTGTCTGTGACAGCAGAAGAAGATGGGGCCCAAGTCCTTTGGCCCCTGCACTCACATGGTAGACACGGAAGAAGCTGCTGGCTTTAGCCTGGCCCATTCCTGGTCATTGTGGCCATTTGGGGAGTGAACCAATGGATGGAAGATCTATCTATCTCAATCTCTCTCTCTCTCCCCTTCTCTCACTGTATCTCTGCCTTCCCAATAAGTAAATAAATCTTACAAACAAAACAGAGTATAAAATAGAGAGAACTCTTAGAAGGCAACAATCAGAAAAGATAACAACCTGATGAAAAAAATGGGTCAAAGATCTTAACACACCATCTCAGCTAAGATGATACACAGGTTGCAAATAAGCACCTGAAAAGATGTTTTGTATCATGTATCTTCAGGAAATACAAACTAAAGCAATAATAATATACCCCCACACATCCATTACAGTGGCCGTGATAAATGCTGGCAAGATGGGGAACAACAGGAAGTCTCATGCATTGTGAGTGGGAATGCAAAAGGGTGCAACCACTTTGTAAACATGCTCTTACCAGTAATCATGATTCTTGATATTTACCCAAAGAAACTGAAAACTGGATGGTTAATGAATTACAGGGGTGCAACTGGATGGATTTCCAATGTTCTAAAGCATGAGAAGGATAAGAAGCGTTGTTAACACTTAATTGAATATTTCAAAATGGCTAAAAGGGATTTTAAATGCCCCCCAATACAAAGTAGATAAGTGCCAGTGGTGAAAGATATGCCAAATATGCTGATCTCATCATTATACATTACATGTATTTATTGAAATATCATACTTCAAAATATGGATAATTTGCATATCAGTTTAGAAGCTCTTAAATCTTTTAATTAAAATAAAACCTTTCAATGAATGTTTACAGTAGCTTCATTCACAACTGCAAACTCTGGAAGAGAGTAAAATGTCCTTCAAATAGTGTATGGTAAACAAGTTGCTGTACATCTAGACAATGAATTATTATCCAGCAATGTAAAAAAAAAAAAAAAAAACAAAAAAAGGAACTATCAAGCCTTGAACAGACCTGGAGGAAACTTCAATCACCTTACAAAGTGATAGAATCCAATCTGAAAAGAATACATACTGTATAATTCCCACCATACAACATTCTGGAGAAGAAAAAAAACTACAAAGACAGTGAAAAGATCCGTGGTTGCTATTATTTGGGCAAGGACAGGATGAATAGCAGAACCCAAAGAATTTTTAGAGCAATTCAATTATTCTTTATAATATTACAACAGGGTATACATGTCATTATACCTTTAACAAAACCTACTGAAGGTACACCACCAAAAGTGAGCCCTAATGTAAACTATGGACTCTGGATGAAATTGATGTGCCAACATAGGATCATCCACTGTTTCCTATAATTCCAGTGGGAAAGATGAATAATGGAGGAGACTGAAAGTGTGGGCCAATGGTAAATTGGAGTCCCCTGTACCTTCCACTCACGTTGGCTGTGAACTCAAAACTTCTCTGAAAAGTAAACTCTATTTTAAAAAATTAATGAATTAAAAATTAAAGACAGCCACATCATCATGATTCTGGGGTGTGCTGACTCACAATACTAACATTCTGCTAATCTGTCATTTGAGTGAAAATGTAACTTGTACTGTTTCTGCAGAAAAAATTTAACAGAAAGCTAAAAATAACCATGAATAATGTATAGGTCAACATTTTAAACTTCCTTAACGCCATTCAATGGTAACAATTTATAAAGATGTCCAAAGTTTGTGAAAAACTAGGTTAGTCAACTATTTTCTTTTAATGTGATTGCAATGAACACCGAAACGAAGCACTGCTTTCAGCATCTAAACTAATATGTAAATGCAGCATGAACTGGGTGGAAACAGGCTTCTGGTTTCTGATTCCACTGTTATTGTAAGTAAGAACTTTTTTTTATTTAGAAAAGAAAGTGGCTGAAAAAAGTTATTCTTAATATTCACTGTTTTAGACTTAGTTTAGAATTAATTCTGAAGAAGGTCAAGATGATTTATATTATTATCACAAGCCACTCTTAAAATGGCTTTTGATATATATTTTTAAATAAATCACTTGTTCAGCCAACCAACAAATGTCATAAATAATACTCATCTGGATTAAATGAACAAGAAGGAATGTACAAACATTCTCACATGTAAGGAAAAATAATCTTTTATCCCAGCATCCACTCTCCAATGTCTAATGCTCAGTTCTCTCTTGAATATAGCAAAAGTGAATTTTAAGAGAAAAATAAGATGTGTTTTGAAAAATACAGTACCAAAGACTGAATGGGTGGAAAAATTGTTTCAACACTTTTTCTCCTTCTCAAAAGAAAAAAAAAAGAAAGAAAGAAAGAAGAAAGCAATTTAGCAGAAAGTACTGCAATAGCTGATGCCATCAGATTTATAGTCACCTTCGGCAGAGTACTGCTGTGAAAAATGCAGAGGTGCTGCTATTACAAGAAAAGATTATGTACTTTCCAGAAACGGTAGGATTAATCACTCTTCAACAGACACTCTCACCAGGAAATGTTTCAAAAGTTCTAGCCTGAATGTATTTAAAAGAGAAATGTGACCAAAAAGCATAATAAAAGTAACTCCATTAAAAAAAAGTTACTATTAACAATAATTTCCACATTATTTCCAAAATTAGTCATATATTTGCAAAGAGCATTTTTTTTGGGGGGGGGGGGGACAGGCAGAGTGGACAGTGAGAAAGAGACAGAGAGAATGGTCTTCCTTTGCCGTTGGTTCACCCTCCAATGGCCGCCGCGGCAGGCACGCTGAGGCCAGCGCACCGCGCTGATCCGATGGCAGGAGCCAGGTGCTTCTCCTGGTCTCCCATGGGGTGCAGGGCCCAAGCACTTGGGCCATCCTCCACTGCACTCCCTGGCCACACTCCCTGGTTGCTGGAAGAGGGGCAACCAGGACAGAATCCGGCGCCCCGACCAGGATTAGAACCCGGGGTGCCGGTGCCGCTAGGCAGAGGATTAGCCTAGTGAGCCGCGGCGCCGGCAAAGAGCATCGTTTTTAACCAAACCTCATTTTTCAAATAAAGATGAGTGTAAAACCAAAATTATCAGCTATTTCTTATTTAAAAACGTTGTCCTCAATATTATAGCAATCTAAGCTATTCCACATTAATGTTCATGTTAAAATCATAGTACTAATGAATGTAGGGAAATACACTCAGCATGTTACCACTGCATTCATTTGTCTCTTGGTGTGTGCGTGTGTGTGTGTATTTCCAAAAATATTAACACCAGTTGGAAAAACAGAAGCAAGTACACATCAGCCTTATTTACTGAACAAAATTATATCTACATTTATTGCCACTGGAACATGGCATTCACAAAGTGGATATAATTTCAGTTTCCAATTAAAATTCATATTCATTCTTTCCAAGAAGGGGCATGTAATTTACCTGACTCTAAAGAAAGTAGCTAGGCACCTAAATATCTTTATTTCTAGCTGTTTTACAAGATTTTTCTTTTTTAATAAATTATTTGCTTTTCATATTTTTCCCACAAATAAGTTACTGTTAGTCAAAGTGCACACAACAAAAATCAAATACTTCAGGAAAATGCTTTCATTCACTTTTATATTTAGATACATCTATACATATTTAAATAACATTAATGAAAATATTAAGAAAAGTCACAAACAGAAATACATTTTATTCAAAATTAGGAAGGCCTCAAACAACCTGGACACCTGAATACTAGAACTGATCACTGAACTATTCCCAAAAGATAGATGCCTATTAACTACCTTTCTTATAATTCAACAGAAAACTAATGTCTCTTTCACAGGATCAAAATACTCTTATGGAAACAACTGAACATGATATATGAGTAGATTATTATGTGTCATTAAGAAATACTGGCGCCGCGGCTCACTAGGCTCACTAGGCTAATCCTCTGCCTGCAGCGCTGGCACCCTGGGTTCTAGTCCCGGTCGGGGCACCGGGTTCTGTCCCAGTTGCTCCTCTTCCAGTCCAGCTCTCTACTGTGGCCCAGGAAGGCAGTGGAGGATGGTCCAAATGCTTGGGCCCTGCACCTGCATGGGAGACCAGGAGGAAGCAACTGGCTCCTGGCTTCGGATCAGCGCAGCTCGCCGGCCGTAGCAGCCATTTGGGGAGTGAACCAACGGAAGGGAGACCTTTCTCTCTGTCTCTCTCTCTCACTGTCTAACTCTGCCTGTCAAAAAAAAGAGAGAGAGAGAGAGAGAAATACTGATTCTTTTTTCACTTATTTTAAAATTTATGACTCAGTGGCCAGCACTGTGGTGCAACGGGCTAAGTCATTGCCTGAAACACTGGCATCACATATCAGAGCACAACTTCAAATCCCTGCTGCTCTTCTTCCAATCCAGCTCCCTGTTAATGGGCCTGGGGACACAACAGAAGATAGCCCAAGTGCTTGGGTACCTGACACCCACATGGGAAACCCAGTTGGAGCTTCTGGCTCCTGTCTTCATCCTGGCGCAACCTGGCCATTGTGGCCATTTGCGGAGTAAACCAGCAGATGGAAGGTGTCTCTCTCTCTCTCTCTCTGTCACTCTGCCTTTCAAATAATAAAAATAAACCTTAAAAAACATTATGACTGAAATATTAAGTTTCAAACAGTTGCAATTTAATTTCAATTTTTTAAAAATTTATTTAAACTCTATTTTGAAAGACAGAGATCTTCCATCTGCTGGTTCACTCCCCAAATGGCCAAAACAGCCAGGACTGAGCTGGGACTGGGCCAGACAAAAGCCAGAAACTCAGAATTCAACGTGGAACATGGTATCCAATGGGGTAGTAGGGATCAACTACTTGAGTTATCACCTGGAGTCTCCCAAGGTGCACCTTAGCAGGAAGCCAACTGCAACTAGAGCACCCTAGACTTGAACCAAACACTTGCATACGGGATGCTGGTGTCCCAAGTACTGATTTAAGCCACTGTATCAAATGGCTATCACCTCAATTTATGAAAGTTAAATGTAAAAATGTCAGTGATTCTTTGCTGAACTTCTTCTCCACCCACACTTTAAAAGCAAGGCTTTTAAAAACCTGATAAACTAAAGCTGAGACTAGCACACTTTGGCTAGTTGGCCAAGCCTATCCAATTTTGTAAATGAAGTATTACTGAAACACACTTACACTCATTTGTCTATAGCCACTTTTGTTCTCTGTAGAGGCAAAGTCGAATATCTGTCAGAGAGATCAAAAGGCCTAAAATAATTTACTACTTAGGCCTTTACAGAAAACATTTGCTGAGTCCTAAAGGCTTAGATCTTCATTACTTTAAGTATGTGTTTACACAGACTCATCTTCCAAATAATAACCTTGAGAGAACATACTAACTTTAAGAATCTATATATTCTGTCTTGATTTTCTAATTTTGTAATTTTTACACTGACTAGTATTATTTCTGATTTCTTTAAAAGTAAAGGATATGGCTGACTTTGCAAATCTGCATTACTTTTAAACTGCACCGAATTTTCTCATATACTAATGTTGACAATTGATTTTAAAAGAAAGTTATCACCAGACATTTTAGTTTTAATTTCCAAAAGGACAAATTTTAGACATTTGATGTTTTCATGATATTATTTATAAAGAATGGTACTGAAGAGCAGACCTTTGGCACAGCAGCTAAATTGCCTCTTGGTATATCCACATCCCTTGTCAGAGTTCCTAGATTTAAGTTCCAGCTCCACTTCTGAATCCAGCTTCTCTAATGTGCAACCAGGGAGCTAGTAAGCAATATCTCAAATTGCTGGGTCTCTTTACAGATTGAGTTCCTGGATCCCTAGGCCTGGTTGAGCCCTGGTTGTTGAAGGCATTTGGGAAGAGACCCAGAAGATAGCCAACTGTATCCCTGTTTGTCAGTGTCTCTCTTTGAAATAAGTGAAAAGAAAGATAAAAAAAAAATTTAAATGTTAGTGTAAGAATTTCATTTTAGATGTTGAACCAAGAAAGACTTGGCAAAATGGGCTGGAAGTTGGAATGGAATCAAACAAAAAACACATCACAAGAACAAGACCCTGGACTCTAAATTTAAAGAATTATTTGAACATCAGGTCAGCTGCTTCACTTCCAATCCAATTCCCTGCTAATGCACAAGGAAAACAGTGTTAAATGGCCCAAATATTTGCGCCTCTGCCACCCATGAGGGGAACCAGATGGAGTTCCCAGGTGGCTCTTGGCTTCAGCCTGGCCCAAATCCAGCCATCTGGGAAAAGAACCAATGGATGGAAGATCTGCCTGCTTCTCCCTGCCCCTGCCATAACTCTGCCTTTCAAATATGTAAATAAATAATGCATCTTTTTTTAAACTTATTTGCATGCATTTCATAATGCAATTATAGGAACACAGTAATTCTTCCCACCATCCCGCCCTGCCACCCACACTCCTACCCCTCTTCCTCTTTCTTCTCCTGTTCCCAGTCTTATATATTACTAAGATCTATTTTCATTTAATGTTATACACAGAACATTAACTCTATTCTAGGTAAATAGTTCAACACTTTGTATGAGGAAGGAAAAGAAAAATATAGAAAGAAAAGAAAAAAAAACTAAAATGCATCCTGAAGGAGTTTGTGGATCCAAAAGGCTTTCATAGCCTAGGCAGCTCTTGTCAAGAGCCTCAGGTGATCACTGACATGATACTTAAGACAGTTGTTAAATAAGCAACAGGAGTCACTGTGTGCTAATTTCCCATGCAGGACCTCTGTTTCCAAAGAGTTGTATTATGAGACTTAATAGTAAAAATTGTTCTCAAAGAATTACTTCGTTTTAGTGGAGAATATTCTTATGTCTTATAAATTAAAGTTATGTTGGAGCCGGCGCTATGGCGCAGCAGGTTAACACCCTGGCCTGAAGTGCCGGCCACCCATATGGGCAGCAATTTTAGTCCCGGCTGCTCCTCTTCTGATCCAGCTCTCTGCTATGGCCTGGGAAAGCAGTAGAAGCTGTCCCAAGTGTTTGGGCCCCTGCACCCGCGTGGGAGACCTGGAAGAAGCTCCTGGCTTCGTACTGGCGCAACTCTGGCTGTTGCAGCCATCTGGGGAGTGAACCATCAGATGGAAGACCTCTCTCACTTTCTGCCTCTCCTCTCTCTGTGTAACTCTGACATTCAAATAAATAAATAAATCTTAATAAATAAATAAATTATTTAAAGTTATGTCTAAGTGCTTACAAAAGATGTATCATTTTGGGGTTCTTCTTTAAAGGTAATTAAGTTTCTTTTAAAAAAAAAAAAAAGCAAAATTACCTTCAATATACAACAATAAATCTTTTAAAAAAATTATATGGGGGCTGGCACTGTGGCGTAGTGTGTTAAGCCACGGCCTGCAGCACTGGCACCCCATATGGGTGCTGATTTGAGTCCTGGCTGCTCCACTTCCAATCCAGCTCCTTGCTGATATGCCTAGGAAAGCACTAGAGGATGGCCCAAGTCCTTGGTTACCTGCATCCACATGCAAGACCCAGAAGGAGCTCTTGGCTCCTGGCTTCAGATCAGCTCAGCTACAGCCATTGTGGCCATCTGGGGAGTGAACCAGCAGATGAAGACCTCTCTGTGTCCACCTCTCTCTAACTCTGTCTTTAAATAAATAAATAAATGAATATTTTTAAAAACTGTATGAACAAGGAAAAATGTATTCTAAACTTAAGGAATCACTAAAAATGTGGCTTATTATGGAAAACTGAGTAATCAGCAGCTATCTGTGTCAACAATTATGTACTCTACTTTCTCCCTTCAGCTAATCTTCTACCCATACATAAAAAGAAAACAGAAAAGGTTACAGCATAAAAAAGAGGTAGTATCCAAAATTTCTTTAAAATAAAATACAGCAGGAGAGATGAGTATCAAAAATTTCTTTAAAATGAAATATTAGAATGAGAGATTAAAGCAACTAAATGAAACTAAATGGCTGCTATACATTTAAATTCTTAAAAAACATTTAAAATGTTAATAAAATATATGGAAGGGGGGCCAGCGCCATGACTCACTTGGTTAATCCTCTGCCTTCAGCACCTGCACCCCATATGGGCGCCGCGTTCTAGTCCTGGTTGCTCCTCTTCCAGTCCAGCTCTCTGCTGTGGCCCGGGAAGGCAGTGGAGGATGGTCCAAGTGCTTGGGCCCCTGCACCCACATGGGAGAACAGGAGGAAGCACCTGGCTTCTGGCTTCAGATCGGCACAGCACTGGCCATGGCAGCCATTTGGGGAGTGAACCAACGGAAGAAGGACCAAGACCTTTCTGTCTCTCTCTCTGTCTATAACTCTGTCAAATTATATATATATATATATATACACACACACACATATACATACATGTATATATATATATATATGGGAGATCACTGAATTGTCTTTATTGTTGCAAATAAAAATTATAAATGGTTTAAAGTATAAAATGATTATATTATATAGGAACTGGAATCATCTTCACAGCAAGTCTGAATTAAATTGAAAGTACCATTTTTCTCCACAGAATGAATTATCATACAGGTAACTACAGAAATAGACATATCAAGTACCTTTATATTCTTATGAACTCAGCTTATTTCATAAAAATCAAGTCAACAATCATATTGTTGCACTTCCCAAGAAGTTTGGTAGGGACAGGTTATACTTAAAAGCTACTTTAATGAAATATATTCAAATCTAAAAGGCAGTACATAAGAAAATGCCCTTCTCTTTATGATTTTTTTTTATTTGACAGGTAGAGCTATAGACAGTGACAGAGAGACAGAGAGAAAGGTGTTCTTTCTGTTGGTTCACTCCCCAATGGCCGCCATGGCCAGCGCTGCACCCATCTGAAGCCAGGAGCCAGGTGTTTCCTCCTGGTCTCCCATGCGGGTACAGGGGCCCAAGCACTTGGGCCATCCTCCACTGCCCTCTTGGGCCACAGCAGAGAGCTGGACTGGAAGAGGAGCAACTGGGACTAGAACCCAGTGCCCATATGGGATGCGGGCGCTGCAGGCGGAGGGTTAACCAAGTGAGCCACGGCACCGGCCCTGCCCTTCTCTTTATAGCATCCTGTTATATTCTTAAACAGATAAACATCTGGATCAAACAACAACAACAACAAAAACATTTCCTTAATCTGTAATCCCAAAATACTAAGTATACTTTCTGATGATGCTATTATGTCAAATCAGCACTGCAAAATGAAGCAATATTGACATTCTGATTATTAATTTTCTTCTTGTAAAAAAAGTGCCTCTACCAATGCATAAAGTTAAGGCCAAATAAATATAACCACCAAAGCTTATTTTTCATATGGTGATACTCAACCTTGCAGTCTAATCCATGTGTACACTCCCAACTACAAATATTCCAAATTACTATACAAATATCAAATTCAATATCCAAATTACATCCCAACAATTCAAGGAAGACTTTTTATATAATCTCTCATAAAAAAATTAATAGGGGCCGGCATTGTGGCACAGTGGGTAAAACCACCACCTGCAACTCTGGCATCCCATTTAGTTGCTGGTTCAAGACCTGCCTGCTCCACTTTAAGATTTTATTTACTTTTTTGAGAGGTAAAGCTATAGACAAAGAGAAGCTGAGACAGAAAGGTCTTCCATCCACTGGTTCACTCTCCAAATGGCCACAATGGCTAGAGCGGGGCCAGGAGTTCCTTCCAGGTGTACCATGTGGGTGCAAGGGTCCAAGGACTTGGGCCATCTTTCACTGCTTCCCCAGGCCATAGCAGAGAGCTGGATTGGAAGAGAAGCAGCCGGAATTCGAACCAAGGCCCATATGGGATGCTGGTGCCTACTGCGCCACAGTGCTGGTTCTGATTCAGATCCCTGCTAACATGCCTGGGAAAGCAGCAGAAGATGGCCCAAGTCCTTGGGCCTTTACCACCTACATGGGACACTGGAAAAAGCTACTGGCTCCTGGCTTCAGCCTGGCCCAGCCCCGGCTGTTGTGGCCGATTAGGGAGCAAACCAGTGGATAAAGGGTATCTCTCTCTCTCTTCCTCTCTCTGTGTAAATGAATAAATTTTTTTAAATGAAATCATGCGATTAGGAACTGAACTTTAAAAAAAAAAAAAAGATTTACTTATATTTACTTATTTGAAAGGCAGATACAGAAAGAAAGAGAGAAAAACAGACAGGGAACTTCTATCCCCTGGTTCACTCCCCAGCAGAAATGGCTGGGGCTGGGCCAGGCTGAGCCCAGAGCTCCTTCTAGGTCTCCCACATGGGTGCAGGGGCCCAAACACTTGAGCCATCCTCCACTGCTTTCCCAAGCACATTAGCAGGGAGCTGGATAGGAAGTGGAGCAGCTGGGTCTCCAACTGGTGCCCATATGGGATGTCAACTTTGCAGGCAACAGCTTTACCCACTATGCCACAGTGCTGCCCTACAATGTTACTTTTAAAGTAAATTAATCTTATTTTTATACCAAGACCATCAACACCAAGGAAAGGAAGATAAAGTGTGTCACTATTATTTTAAAATGCCCAATAAGATCTTATGTGTTATGTAAAGAAAATGCTACCACCCATCATCCTATCAATGTGAGTTACTGCTTCAAGGAAAAACACCTGTGTGTCTATTCATATTCTCTTTCCTGATAACTCTGAAACCTTTTGTAAAGAAAGGTTTAGACTTATGCATCTACTGACTTATTATAAATGCAGTCAACAGACACAAAGCAAAGGGAGCTACAATGGGATGGACTTAATACATCATCTTCTTTACTGAGAATAATCAATCAGAAGCTCACACTACACAGACACATCCAGAGAATTCTCAAATCCTCCACAGAAAAAGAAATTATAAGATCTGAGACCTGGAGGGACTCATAGAAGCCATATATCCTAACTTTGTCATTTTACAGGAAAGGAAAAAAAGCACAAGAGATTTCGGTTCATTTATACAAAGTTAGTCTGTAGTCTAGAATACACACCTATTACTAATTTAAGTTTTCAAAAATTATTTTGCCTTTTTCCTTTAGGATGGCTAAATCAAGCTATGATATTCAAATTATAATACAAAATAGAAATAAAGGAGAATACCAATCAGAAACAAAAACCCATCTAACCCAAGGCAGAAAAGCTCACAAAGCACAGACTTGATTCTCTGGCAGTTAACACATCCTTTTCCACACAATTTCTATTACAGTTTGTTTCCTTCTACAAAAAAATTCACTGCAAAATAAGCCATTTCCAAGCAGATTCCCTATCTAGTTATTTCTGAAGTAAATGTACCTATTTCTCCCACTATAGTAGTCCATGCTAATAATCCTAACTTATATCTGATACAGTACGAAGTCTTCCTTTTATGCCAAGTCCTCCTTAAAGAAGAGCCAAGAATTGAGAAGTTAAAGTACTTCATTCAAGGTCCTTGGTTCTCCTCTAGAGCCAGAATTCCATGAACCAAAGTATGGAGGGGAAGAGGAATGTAAAAAATGTGGCTAAATTCTAGAGAAACTATTTTACTTTTAACAATTTCAAACAAAAGTCATTTCAAAATATTCTAGTAGTATTTTTTGTAAAATAAGTAAGCTGCAAGTCAAAAAACTTAATACCATCTTACAAGTATCAAAAGTCAATAAACAATCACTTAGTACCTAACATATGTGAGAAACTTTTACACACATTATCTCATTATGTCTAAATACAAATTTTGCAAACTTGTAATTCAGAAGAGCATACCATTTCAAAGACAAATTCAAAGAAGAAAACAGTACTTTTCAAGATCTTGGCTTCAAAGACTACATCAGTTTCAAAAACAAAGGAAATGAAGACCTTCTAACACAGTGCATGCCTGCCACCAAATTTCTTCTCAGCAATAATTTGTTAAAATAAATGAATGAAGGACCTGAAAATTCAAACCACAGAATAACTATCACATTAACAATAACAACCATAGAACATTCACCAAATGTCCCGGCATGGTCTTAAAAGTTATATGCACACATATTGGCATATTTAATCCTGAAGATAGTCTCATGAGTCAGGTAGGGTTGCTATTCCTATTTAACTTGTGAAAAACTTGGGTCAAGGGCAGTGCATCTCAACCAAGAGCACCTAGAAGTAAGTGAGAGATAGAGGAGGCAATACTGGCATGTTAGTAGTAGAGGCCAGGAATATTAAGTATCTGCAATGGGCTGGACAAATACATAGAAGTAGCCTGTCCAAAATGCTACCATTATTAAGAAACACTGACAGAGAAAAATGGATAAAGTCAAACAGCTTGTAATGACTTTAAATATAAGTGCAATAATGAAATCACCAAGGACCAGCCTAAAAAGAAATCCAATGTAAAAGTGTATCAAATTCTCATGCTTATTTTAGTCCAAGCTACCTTCCCAAAAAATGCAATGTGGCAAAAAATAACAATTTCAAATTCTACATTTCTCTGCCCACATCTCTGCCAAGTTCTCCATTTGTTTTATAACTGCTTCAATGCTTTATTTGCAAAATATTACCATCCTTATTTATTCTCCTTCTCTAATTCCCCTTTTATCACACCTCACTGGGGTTCACTGTACTACACTAACTTATCTGAGTTAACTTTTGGATTGTTTTTTCCATCCATGACACAACTGTCCTGTTAATCATACAAAAAGTCACACAGTCTTCCTGGGAGCATCTCCTTACAAAACTAAGATCCCTAACTAAATTGCATACAGATATCTTAGGTTAACATTCAAAGTCCCTGATCAACTGGCTCCTTATTTCGCCCCTAAAACAACTGGGATCATTATTCCCACTATCATCAAAACTACCACGGTAATTCCCTTTTCTGTACTTTTGTCCCTACTGCTTTCCTTGCCTGGAATAATTTTTCTACTCTTTCCTGCCATTCTGAAATCTTATCTACCAATGTAAAGAAATCTTTATCAAGGGACCAGCATTTCAGCATAGCAGGTAAAGCCACCACCTACAACTCTGGCATCCCATAGGTGCCCCATTCAAGTACCAGTTGCTCCACTTCTGATCCAGCTCCCTGCTAATGGCCTGGGAAAAGCAACTGAAGACAGCCCAAGTGGTAGGGCCCCTGCTACCCACGTGGGAGACCTGGAAAAAGCTCCTCGATCCCAGCTTGCACCTGGCCCAGATCTATTTGTTGAAGCCACCTGGGGAGTAAACCAGCTAACTGAAGATTCGCTCTGTCTCTCCCTCTCTCTCTGTAACTCTTTCAAAGAAATATATAAATCTTCTTTTAAAAAAGTCTGTCAAATGTAATTACCTATACTCTGATTTTGTATATCAGTAGACCCTGAAATAACTTCAATTAATGTTTATCTGGTTCTAGTCTTCTGATTAGAATGGAAAACTTTTTGAAGGGTCACATTTTCATTTCTTTTATATTATATACAATACATAGATGTTGAAAATCCCAGAATTACTTCTTGAAGAAATCATCCAGTACAGCACCTTCATTTTTAAAGTAAGAAAAAACTAACTCAAGAACAAGTGGGGCTGGTACAGGTGGTTAAGCCACTGCCTGTGACCCATATGAGCACCAGTTTGAGTGTCCACTGCCAGTTCTGATCCAGCTCCCAGTTAACATGCATGGAAACACAACAAAGATGGCCCAACTGCTTGGGGTCCTCCTACCCACATGGGAGACCCAGATGGAATTCCAGGCTCTTGGCTTTGGCCTGTCCAGTCCCAGCCATTTCGGGAGTGAACCAGCAGATGGAAGATCTCTGCTTCTATAACTCTGCCTTTCAAATAATTTTTTTTTTTTTTTAAATCTGAAAGAGGACATGCAATTGTTCACTGAAAAGACAAGAATCAAAATTCAGGCCACAATATACAATCAAATGTTGTATGACACTTAACAGGTGCTTGCTAAATAATCCCCAAGGTATAAAAATTGTTCTATACCCACACCCAGCATCATTACTGCAACTTAAAAGACAGTCCACACCTCATCAAAGTAGACTGCTTATTACACAGTATTTTCCACTACTCAACAAGACAATTAAGTCCTTTGATGATAACCTGATAATTATTTTTTCAAACCACAAATTTCCACAAAAACTCATTAAATATAAAATTCCATTCCTCTGCTTATTCCTTGAAATGTTAATATATAAACTGTCCTCATTGTATTAGACAAAATTTTACCTTAATAATTAGACAAAATTTTATCTTAATAATAAGATCAGGGTAGCACAGGTAGCACAAAGTAATATGAAATTATACTAATAAAATGGAAGTCTAGATAAAGAGAAGCAGCATTATTAAAAATGTCTTTATTCTTCAGTTAGAAACTATCTTGAGTTTTTTTTTACTTTAATTTATTATCTGGGAATAAACAATGGATCCCTTTACCCCAATAGTTCTGACCCTCAGTTTACTCCTAAGAAACAAACTGTAGTATTTCTACATAGAAAAAAGAGTTCTAATCTTCAGTTTACACCTAAAAATCAAACTGCATGTTTTTCCATGTAGAAAAAAAGAATTAACATCATTAAATCATATCACCACTATATACTTGGTACATAATAAAGTATGCTTTCCTGCTTATTAGTAAATATATCCCAACCTCACATTCTCCCCAAAAGCCAAGAAAAGTGTGTACTTGGTATCTTTATAATGATACTATTCTCTGATATATATTAATGTAGTAAACAAATTTATTTTGCTTTACGGTTTGCTAGATATTATTTGAGTCTTCAGATTTTCACTAATCCTTTTCTACAAAAATTAGATATCACATATAATTTTCTCACTTAGTATTTGGTTTTCAACTCTAGATAGATCAAGTTAATATAATCCTATACCATTTTGGAACTGCCCTTATTAATCAAATCAGACATGCATTTGGAATTCTAACAACATGATCCTATTGAAGACATTTACTCTCTGTTCTGCAGTTAAATGAAAGAGAAGACTTTACCTACAAATATACTTCTGTTCTAAAGAAACTTTTTAGGATAAAAATATCACAAGCTACAAAAGTAATATGAGAAGACAATAAAAAAAAACATAAAAGAAACCAATTGCAGTAGGGAAAAATACAAAAGAGCAAGGTTAATAAATGTAGTTGTAATAATCTGCATGTTAAACCAATATGGAGCTTTGGAATTAGAATCTATAAATTTAGATATCTAGTTTCAAAAATAACAAAGAAAATAACATGTCCCTTACACCACATATATAGAAAACCAGATAAATATAAAAATGTCTTGGTTATTTTCTACAAATCAGAGTCATAATAAATAATGCTCACCAGCTTATCTACTACTTAAACCTAACAGAAGGAATGACCAGGTGGTATTACTGGTAGTCAAGCCAATTTGCCACTCTAGTATATTCTTACAAATCTGATAAAAAAGTGTAAAAAAGATTTGGTAACCAGTTTTCCAGACTGCATTCTAAATATAGTAAAGAGGTGTTAAAAAATTTATAATTGTAAGCTACAAATACAAGTTCACTTTCGTTCATGTAATATTTAACTGCAAAAATATATATATACTAAAAGTCACATGTAAGTGGTAATTTTGGACACTTGACCGTGGCTTTTAATGGCAATTAGCATTAAGTCTAACATCATAACTACTTTTTGTGACAATCTGTAATTATTCAAAGGCATTAAGATTAAGCGTTGTTAAAAAAAAGATTTCTTTCATAAAATCAGTCTTGTTGATGGTACTCTTTTATAATTACACATTAAGTTATAAAAGAGCTACATTGGTTATTAAAAAGAAAATATATATATATATGAGATCCCAAGACAACACTGGGGAAAGAGCTAAAAGAAAAGCAAAAATAATATACAAATAACTTATTTAATTCAACTTTTTTTCTTCTAGTCCAGTAATGAAATTCTTTTCTTAAACAAAATATGCTTTCAGTTCCAAAGAATCCATCTAGAACAATGCACTAGTCACTACAGTTTTGCTCCACACACAGTACTCACACTGACAAAATTTAACTTCATTTCCATCTTCATGAGTCTAAAGTAAGAATCCTAAAATAGAAGGTTTTAATCACTGGATTCAAGAGTAAAAATGTGTAAACATTTAAAAAATATTCTAGTCTCAACTATCTAGATATTTGAGGAAGAAAAGTTTAGATATATTGTCTCAGAAATTAACATTTTCAGATTTAGTTCATCAGATTTAATCGTTTAAATAAGTGGAACTGCACTACTAATTCTATGTATGTTAGACTTCACTTATAACAGTTGAACAGACCACATAAAAACTGTTATCATTTTGAAGACAGTACACTAAATCACAAATGAAACATAAAGCATGTCCTGATACCGTAGAATACTTCTTTGAAATAAGCTTGAAAGATCAGGAGTAAAATACTTGACACAATTTAACTCAAATGCAGATAAATCTAAAATGTAAAGGGATAAAACTTCTCACCCACTTCCATTTTTTTGACAATGTCTACTGGGATCACCTACTAATTTTTTATCTGTTCATTATCAGCACAATTCCTCAATAATATACGGAGGTATATATCCTACAGATGGCCGAACAAAGCATTTTTTCTGTTTAATTTTAAAAATAAGAGTATTTAGATTAAATATGGTTAAATGTCATAGAGAAAGCAAACACAAATTTTATTTCCAAACTGAACAGTAGGAAAGTAAAAAGCAGTCTCTATTGTTCAGGCTAAAATAATGATCTTGAAAAACATTTTTTAAAATATTTAACAAAATGCTCATAATAAAATTATCATAGTTAACACGTATCCAGGAAGATTCTTTTCTATACTAACACTTAAATGCAAAACTAACCTAATAGTTTGTACATGTACACAACAAATGTAGACTATAAAAGGGAAACTGTGCAGAGAGCACATTCATACCTACGCATTACACTAAAAAACCTCTAAAACTTGCAGAAATATTAACCCTTCATAACTACTCATAGAGCATCATTGCATTTGTTCTCTGCTAATGATTTTTCTACATGGACATGTTGGAAACAACCACAATCAAATTCAAATTGAACCTATAATTCATTAGAAAAACACACATCTTAAGTTCAATGTCCACCATGTACAATATTTTAAGAAGCAAATAAAATGAACATCGTACTACTATCTTTATGACTCTCCCTTAACATACCCTTTGCAATAGACCACTAGTATATGAGCACATCTATTTCCCCTCAGAAATGTCTAGCCTGTTGCAAAAAAAGTAACTAGAGCAAAACTTTACATTTCTATTTTGATACACATTTATCTACTATAAACTGAACATAGAGACATCAAGGCCACATACAACGCACAAGTAAGTATAATCAAGGGAAAAACAAACACCACACCTTGTCTTTGGAATTAAACAAAAAAAGAAAATTTTCTTTGGAACTTATCAGCAACACAGAAGGACTAAGGGGCACAGAGTAAAAATTAAAAAATAAAATTAAAGAAAGGATACAGCCTTAAAGCACCAGTCTGAGTTCCCACTGCCAGGATCTTCTGTACAGGATCAAAGGCCAGGGCTGAGGGTTGATAGGGGAATCCATGGCGCACAGTCTAGGGATGGGCAGGTGACATCACAGCAACCAAGGCAGCAAGCAAAATTTAAAAATAGAAATGTCAACAGAGGCATTAGAATTCAGAAACAACTGTATAATCTAATCGAACACATACACATGCACTTACTGCTTTACAATTTTTTTAAAATGGAATCTACCTTAACAAAGTAATTCACATGGAACCTGAAATAAACAAACACCTCAGTGTGACACATTACATTCTGCTTTTCCTTAACACTGGTAGAAGAAAATTCTCATTAATATTCATATTAAGTCTGACACCAAATTATAAAAGTCTGCAGAGGTATAAAATTCTGTAAATTTGTTTTCAAGAGCAATCACTTTATCATTACTTTATTTGGATGCTAAATCCAAGTACTTCCTAGGAAAAGCTGCCATATAATTACTTCTGCCAAAATATTGCTAAAGCAATTACTAAGCCTCCACCCCAACATTTTTCAACTGTAAAAGAACGAAAATGGGTACAACATATACTCATATTTTTTGCAACTTACTATTAAGCAAATAATAATTTCAGGGATTTGGGGCAAAACATTTACTCTTTAAGAAACTCTTCCAAAGGAAGGCATGACTGTTTAAGAGGAAGGCAGCTATTAATTGCAAAACAACTTTGTAGTGCTCATTGAGCAGTGGGTGAATTAATTCGCTGCATCATTCTCTCTCAATTACGGCATGCTAAGGCACTCAGTGTGCCATTAATTGGCAAAAATAACAGTACTAACTCTTTAAAGAAACAGAGTGATAAAAAAAATCTGCGATTTCATAGTGTAAGCTCCTCCAATCCATTTTAAGGGAAAAGTGATGAACAAAGATCTGGTTGAACAGGTTTGGCTTTTGGATAAACAATATTCATTAGACACTGTTTCCAAAGGGAAACTTGGAAGTTGGTGAATTACATTAAAATGCTTGGCTATAGAAGCTTTCAGATTATTGCCAGCACTGTCAGGATACGAATTAAATGTTAGATAATGCGTCTGAAGCAACCTTGAACCGACTGCTACGTGTGAAAACGAGAGAGGGAGGGAAAAAAAAAATCAGCGAAAAGGAGTAAGATCCAATGTCCAAAATAACGCACCCAGGAAGCATTTGCTAGCGGTAGAGCCGGCCCTTTATTAAAGCTGTCGGACGCTCTCTTTCCAAGTCAGCGCCCCCCAAAACGACCCCGACTCCCCAAGACGGCGTCGGGGGCTGCGCGCCCGGCTCACCTTGCAGAGCTGGAAGTGCTCGGACTGGAGCGTTTCCTGGATCTCGGGCTCCCGGTTCCCAGGCGGGTGCTGCTGCTGCTGCTGCTGCTGCGAGGACGACGACGAGCCGGCGGTCAGCCCGTCCAGCACCTTCCTGATGTTGAATTTCCTCATGGTCTCGGCGGGAGGACAGGCGCCGGGGGTCCCCGGCGGGGTGGACGGGCCGGAGCCGAGGGCAGCTTCGACCGCGGACCCAGAAGAGTGCGAGTGTGAGGGGAAGGAGAGGCGGCAGCTGGGGGGTTGGGGGGGGAAGCAAAAGATAATCCGAACAGGAAATACTGCGACGACGAGAGCGCGGCGGCCGCGGGAACACCGCGCGGCGACCCCTCTTCCTCCCGGGCGGCTGCTGTGGCGCCGCGGCCGCCTCCTCGCTCCGCGGCCCGGCGGCGGCGGCAGTGGCGGAGGCGCCCGGAGCCCGCTCTGCCCAGCCTCACCTGGCCGCGGGCGGGCTCTGCGCCGCGCCGCCACCCCGGCTCGCCCCCGCCGAGTCCATGGCCCGCGGCCCCGCCACTCCTCGCCCGCCCCGACCCCGCAGTCCCCTCGGCGCGTCCTTCCCGCTCCTGTTCCTCCTCCTCCTCTTCCCGGGGGTCGACGGTTCTCGGTCCGCGGCCGCCGCTCGGCCTCCCCGCCGCTCAGCGCCGCTGCCCGCCCGGCATCGCACGCCAGGCGCCCGGGGTGGGTCCCCGCGCCGCCAGCCTCGCTCCGCCTCGCTCCTCTGCCGCTGGACCGGCCTGCCCTCGCTTCTTCAGAGCCCCGGCTGCCTCCCCGAGGCGCCGCCGCCGCCTCCGGCTCTCCCCTCCCGGCCGCTCCCTCTCGCCTGACAGGGCGCCTCGGCACACGGCACCGACCCCCGGCCGGAGCAGCGGCGGCAGCCGCGGTTACAGCGCCGGCGGTGGCGGTGGCGGTGACGGCGGCGGCGGCAGCTGGGCCTCCGCGGAGCGGGGCTGCTGGGCATGCGCACACGCGCCGCAGCCTCCCCCCCCCCCCCCGCCACCTCCACCCCCTTTTTGCCCCCCAGCCCCAAAGCCCCCAGCCGGAGCGAAGCCGGGGCTTAAATTATCCTCCTCGCAAATCCCAGACGCTGGCTAAATTTCTGCCTCCGCGATGGCGCTGCCAGAGTGTGCAGCTGCTGCTTCTGCAACTGGCATAGTAAAAGTGTTGACGACTAACAAGCCGCAAGAAGAGCTTCATTTCGGATTCGATGAGGAAAGCGGGGGTTTGAGCGTTCACCCGCTAATGAAACACTGGTCCTCCCCGCCCACCCCCACCCCGCGGCCCGGGGCTGCAAGACCATTCTTGCTGCTTTATTTTTGGTGGGCTTTGTGTGGGATTGATTGGGGTTTAGGTTTTGCCAGCGTCTTGGCGACGATTATGTCAGGGGCGAGAGGATGGCAGACGCGGCGAGGTACTGGGGGAGAAGCGGAGCCTAGAGGGAAAACGCGGACTCTGCCCCCGAGGCGGCTCCCGGGGGTGGAGCGCGTCTGGCGGCGGCAGACAGCTGCTGGGCCGACCCGCGACCCGCCTCGCCACCCGAGCCCCCGGCCCGCCCGGCGGCGGGGACCCCGTGCTGCCGCTCATTTTCGGGACCCGGGTGCGCGCTGTTAACGCTGAGGTCCTGTCAGTAACGCCCGGTGTGCTCTCCACTGTGGAGAGGGAGACTGGATGAAGTTTCCGCTCCTCGGAGGCCGGGAGACACCGTCTGGGTCAAGTCGGGAGAGGCTGACAGATACCCCCCGCACAATGCGTTCACTGAGGAAGGGCGGTGGGAAGCAGAGGGGCTGCAGGGCGTGGAAAATAAGAGACATGAGGGAGGGAAACAAAGAGGAGCTCCAACTTGGGAGATGCGGGGAGGACGGACGATCTATGGGCTAATAACTCCTCTCCCTGCGGTCCTGCGAAAAGACACACAACAGCTTCTCGGGGTTGTTTTCTGTTCCGAACCGAAATCAAGTGCCCGCCCACATTTTGGGATTGGTCCTCTCCTGCCCCGGGCCCTGTAATTCTCCTCAAACGATTGGCTGAAGTGACCTCTCTTCAAAGCATTCAGCAAATCAACGACGAGTGGCGCTCGTGCATTTCGGGAAATGTAGTTCGACGGACTTCCGCATCCCGTGGAGGGTGTCTTATGCATAACTTTGAACTCGCAAAATGTTTCGCGGTTTAACATTGATTAATTCACTGGGTGCAACGAACAATAAAACAGATTTGAAGAATTTTTAACACTAATTTAGCTCTCTGAACACAATCAGGTGTGTGGCATTGTGCTAGGTACTGGAGACATAAAAACGCAACTCTTGGTTTCAACAAGCTTACCACAGTCAAAAAGGAGCGCCTAAACATAAATAAGCCAATCTGATAAATTTAGAGGCCACTTGGCTAGCCAGGAGAGGCTTGGAGATGGGAATAGTTGAAGCCAGATAAGTAGTAGCTGATCAATGAAACAGAACCTGCAAGAAGGTCTGACTAGGGTAGGGAGGGAAGCACTGGAATTGCCTGGAGAGATTTTGTTTTGTTTGTTTGCTTGTTTGTTGGTTTATTTGAAAGGCAGAGTTACAGAGAGGCTGAGGTGAGAGAGAGAATGAGAGAGAGAGAGGTGTCTTCCATCCACTGGTTCACTCCCCAGATGGCCGCATGGCCAGAAATGCACCAATCCAGAGCCGGAAGCTAGGATCTTCTTCCAGGTCTCCAATACAGGTGAAGGGGGCCCAAGGACTTGTGCTTATCTACTGGTTTCCCAAGCCATTACCTGCTGCTTTCCCAAGCCATAGCTGAGAACTAGATTGAAAGAAGAGCAGAAGTACCCATATGGAACGCAGGCATCACAGCAATGGCTCAACTTCCTGTACCACATGGGCCCCTTCATTGAGATTTAAAATAAATGTGTTGGGTAACTTGTCATATTAGATTATGAAACTCTTTGGACAAAGGACGACTTCTTTCTGAGAGTTCTTATGATGCAGTGGAAAACTATGAATTCCCATCCAGGCATTGATAATGTGTAAAATAAGATTCAAATTACCTTCTTCTTTGGGTTTTATAAAGATAAACTGGAGGGGGAATATGGAAAGAGTGTACTACATTGCTTAGCACACTGTAGATACTCAAAAATGTTAGTTTCCCATTCTACTTTGAGAGTCCTTGAAGTGAAAGGGACTTCAAAAGGCCACCAATTAAAATTAGTTCCCTAATTTTACTTTAGAATTATTTATTTACTTACCCTATCCCTCTCATCAGATACGGAAATATGCTGGCATTTTACAAACTTCAGTTGTTAGAGGATCCCTGTAATTTAAGGTGAATACAGGTAGTTAGCTTTATGAACTTTGATTCCATCCTCTCTAAGCTCAGGGATACTAGGACATTTCCAGAAATGTATTTGATTTAAAAAATCAGTATGCTATGATAGCTACTTTTTGATAGTAAAAATAAAGTTAACATGTAATTAAAGCCGGCGCCGTGGCTCAATAGGCTAATCCTCCACCTTGCGGCGCCGGCACACCGGGTTCTAGTCCCGGTTGGGGCGCCGGATTCTGTCCCGGTTGCCCCTCTTCCAGGCCAGCTCTCTGCTATGGCCAGGGAGTGCAGTGGAGGATGGCCCAGGTGCTTGGGCCCTGCACCCCATGGGAGACCAGGAAAAGCACCTGGCTCCTGGCTCCTGCCAGGATCAGCGCGGTGCGCCGGCTGCAGCGGCGGCCATTGGAGGGTGAACCAACGGCAAAGGAAGACCTTTCTCTCCCTGTCTCTCTCTCTCACTGTCCACTCTGCCTGTCAAAAAAAAAAAAAAAAAACAAAAACATGTAATTAGACTAATGGAATTTCTTCTAAGTAAATTTCTATGTATCAATTGGATTTTAAAATTAGAATTGAAAATTTATGAATTTAATTTGAAATTAAAAAATTCAAGTTTAGAACACAGTGAGTAAAGTTTTAATAGTTTCTGTTATTCATCTTGTACTTTAGCACAAAGCAGATGATTTTACCCTAACAATCACCCAACAAAGTTTTATTTTCATGAATGAATCAATATGTTGATTCCAAGACATTCAGTAACTTAGCTTTCTGCCTTTGGGCAAGTGACATTCTCCCAGATGGAATTCTTTACCTGATTATTAAAGAATGAATCAGAACATAATTACATAACAGATAGATTCTGTTTGGCTGAGTTGGGGTAACACTAAACATTACAATGAAAAGAAGACAATTGGGGCTGGCTGGCATTGTGGCAAGGCAAGTAAAGCTACCAGCTGCCATGCCAACATCCCATATGGGTGCCAGTTTGAGTCCTGGCTGCTCCACTTCCAATCCAGCTCCCTGCTAATGGGCTGAGAAAAGCAGCAGAAGAGGGCCCAGGTATTTGGACTCCTGCCACCAATGTGGGAGACCTGGCTGAAGTTCCTGGCTCCTGGTTTTGGCCTGGGTCGGCCCTGGCTGTTGCAGCCATCCGAGGGCATAAACTAGCAGTTGGAAAATCTCTCTTTCTGTTTTTCCCTGTCTCTCTGTAATACTGACTTTCACATAAATAAATTTTTAAAAAATAAAATTAAAAAAGACAAAGAATGCACACACACACATATACACACAAAGGCAGTCCACTAAATTACCAGAATCTTCAAGCCTGGGAAGCTGAAGACTGAGAATCTATAACAGTCCTGCATTTGCCATTCCTGATAATCTAGTTTAAAAGTTACCAGACTAATAAAGGCTCTGTCTCAGAGAAGTAATTAGAAGCCTTCTGTGATGAATAACATAGAAAGTGAACACAAATATCTTAATAAATAATTATTTATTGACAAAAACTTTCTGGAAAGTAGACCAAATTTGCCTCACCTGCTGGCATTCATTTTTATTGGCTTAATTTCAGTTCATCAAATCCCAAAGGCTATGTAAAAGACAGTAATTGATTCACTACACCATTTAACAGAATATTGAATTTAAATTACTCATAAATTGGAGCAGAGATGGTAATTAGTTAGTATGCCTTGGTCACGCCCCCTTTTTGAAACAGGTTCCCTTGTTCCTGCTGAAATAATGAGCCTGAACAACCATGTTTTAATCAGGTGACCCTGTTTTCTGGTTCAGACTGATTGGATCAGAGGTAAATACCTGAAATTAGCTGAGCCAAGAGATCATCTTCTGGGAATTTGGAATTGAATTATACTTGCAAAATTGCTAATCCATCTGATGCAGGAGGAAATCATGGAGAGCTTGAGCTGGGTGGCATGTTTAACTCAAAGTACAATGAAGCTGAGAGCAGAAGGAATGTGGGAAAATGGGGCAGACACAAAGATGACAGGACAGTGACCACCAGACACCCCAACAGAGTGGAAAGTACACTGTCTATTCTAGACTTTCCAGTTCCCAGTTCTTACTTTCTGTGAAATATGGCTGTACTTTCTTTCCTTCTTTGTGAAGATTAATTGAGTAGGGTTCTGGATTTTACAATAAAATATTTTCACAAATTTAAACAAAATGTGCTCCCAATGTATGAGAATGTAGAGTGGCAGGTATTGTGGCACAGCAAATTAAGCCACTGCTTGGCAGCCTGAATCCCATATCATAGTCTTAGTTTGAGTTTGTACTGCTCAGCTTCTGATCTAGCTCCCTGCTAATGCACCTGGAAAGCAGAGCATAATGGCTCAAGTACTTGGATTCCTGCCACCCACATGGGAGAGCCCAATGGAGTTCCCAGCTCCTGGCTTCAGCCTACCGCAGCCCTGACTGTTGCAAGCATTTGGGGAGTAAATCAGTGTTTGAGAGATCTCTATCTCTTTCTCTTTCTGACTCTCCCTCTTTATCTCTCACTCTGACTTTCAAATGAATAAAAATTTTAAAGGAATGTAGAGATATCATAACCATCTTTTCCCTGCCATTTTTCCTTTGCTGTCAATTCTCCCTACAGTTAAAAGACTGCTGCAGTAATCGAGCCTGGAGTTAGGGGCTTGGGCCAGAATGGTTAAACATGGCAGTGGATCAGTCAGATTCTGGATTATATTTTAATGATAGAGCCAAGCGGATTTGCTGGTGTTGTGGAGGGGTAGGGGAGGGAGATAATCAGAGAAAGAAAAGAGGCAAGGATGACACCTTGAGTTTTGGCGTGAGCACCTTAAAGAGCATTATTGCAATTTAATTTCCAGTTGCCATTTGTACCTTAGTAAACTCAACAATTATCATAAGCTTAAGAAACAACAATAATCAGGATTCACTGCATTGTGATCTTTTTCAAGCTCTGGCCTTTCTAGAAAAACAGATGAGGCCGACATGAATGAGTTTTTTCTGTTTCATAGATTACTTCTGTCACTGTTTAATAGTAGATACTTTCGCTTTTCACCAAGATGGCGCTGAAGGCGAAGAAGGAAGCTCCTGCCCCTCCTAAAGTCGAAGCCAAAGCGAAGGCCTTGAAGGCCAAGAAGGCAGTGCTGAAAGGCGTCCACAGCCACAAGAAGAAGAAGATCCGCACGTCCCCCACCTTCCGGCGGCCCAAGACGCTACGCCTCCGACGGCAGCCCAAATACCCTCGGAAGAGCGCCCCCAGGAGAAACAAGCTTGACCACTATGCCATCATCAAGTTCCCCCTGACCACGGAGTCGGCCATGAAGGAGATAGAAGACAACAACACACTGGTGTTCATTGTGGATGTCAAGGCCAACAAGCACCAGATCAAACAAGCTGTGAAGAAACTCTATGACATTGATGTGGCCAAAGTCAACACCCTGATCAGATTGGGATCATCGGAACGGAGTCCAGCTGGCTAATTCTAAATATATGTTTTTTCACCATAAAAAAAAAAAAGTAGATACTTTCATTAAACTGTAAGTAGAAATACCTAGACAATGGTTAGTAAGTTTGAGTATTCCAGAAATACAAAAACAAACAAAACTAATAGAATTAAATGCATACTTAAATGTAAAATGTGAAGTATAAAATACTTAATATGTGTGAAAAACTATGTCCAACTGTGCGATTCCTTAGCTGATTACTGTGGTAACGAAATAACTGAACCGCTGATTAAGCTGATATTGTGCTCTTTGGTTCACCTTCGCTACTTTCACTCCAAACCGCACCCTACTCTCCATCAAAATAAACTCAAATAAGAACAAGCGTATATCACTGTACCAATGCTCTTTGACTGATGCTAGTTTCTGGCCGAATAAATCCATAAACCGAAGATACTTTAAGTAAAAACGCACATCATGCCCACCCCCGCCCTGCCCCGCCCTGCCCCTCCCAGGAGCACTTCCGCCCCGTGGAAGCCGGAAGCCGGCTGAGTCCCCTAGTGACCGCGGGGCAGCCTGGGAGCTGCGCCGCTACTTATGGCCGCCATTTCCATAGCGGGCTGGCCAGTGCTAACGAGGAAAAGCTCCGAACTCGCAGTACCAAGTAATGTTTTCAGTGAGCACAGATGGCTTGTGCCCCATCTAGAAGAGGCAAAGTGGTAAGTGGAGCCTCCTAAAAGGTATGCCTTTTGAGGCGGTCAAGCACTACAAGTTGGGTTCTGAGGGAATTGTCAATGTTTTTTCTTGTTTTTAACTTTTGATTTCAGGATAGTTTTAAATTTACGAAAGAAAAACTGTCTAGTATAAAGAGTTCTCGTAGACCCAATTGTGGACTGTCTTAACCATGCAGAAGGACAGCAGTCCCCCTCTCTGCACAGGACCTTGAAACGGCATTCCCAGCTACGGAAAACTATTATCTACTGCACTTCTGTGTTGTTAAGAACCCTATTCTGCCTTCTGATATATGCACCTCAAACACAAGTGTCTTTTACAATAGGAAAGGATATTTTAAATGTTGCCTCCGATGGGAGTGATTACCATATTACCGTACAAATTGTATGCCATCTGAACAAATGCAAGTTATAACATCAACAAAAGCAGATAATTTATAAACCAGGACTCTAAAGATTTAGCTATATTTAAATCTTAACTCCTGAAGGAATTCAGTTGTTTAACTTGTTTACTCCTCACACTTTTATCCTGGACAGAACCACCTGCCCAGTCACTATTTTCCTTAGTGTAGCATATTGCTAAATATTATTTGTACTAGGATTAGGATTAATTTTTGGTTAACAAAGTTAAAAGCAAAATGAAGAATGAAATTTAAATTTTAAATAAAATCTGTAGGTCAGGGAAAGGTGAAGTTGTTGCCTCTAATGGGCAATTTGGTTAGTCGTTAGCATGTAAGGCATTTAGGAGATCCCAATCACCTGTTTTTCATGAACAGAAGGTAGTAAACTGGAATAATAAGGTGTTTCTCCCCAGCTGCCCAACTCAGTGAGAATCATGACCCAAAAACTAGTATGACACCCCTGAATGTAACAAGGTACCAAGAGTTCATGTTAAGCGTATAGACAGCTGTAAGCGAACATCTGTATCCTTTGGCTGTGGTGTTTCAAAATACTTTGTTGCCTCAAGTGCCACATTTTGAAAAGAGAATGATGAACATTCATAATTTATTGATGTTAGTAACCTCATTGTAAATTATATAGAAAATACTTTTAATTGCTGAGCAATAATGTCTTGATTGAACAATTTGATTTTCATGGTCATCAGTGAGACCTTTTTATTTATTTATTTATTTTGGACAGGCAGAGTGGACAGTGAGAGAGAGAGACAGAGAGAAAGGTCTTCCTTTTTTTTGCCGTTGGTTCACCCTCCAATGGCCGCTGCGGCTGGCACGCTGCAGCCGGCGCACCGCACTGATCCAATGGCAGGAGCCAGGTGCTTCTCCTGGTCTCCCATGGGGTGCAGGGCCCAAGCACTAGGGCCATCCTCCACTGCACTCCCTGGCCACAGCAGAGAGCTGGCCTGGAAGAGGAGCAACCGGGACAGAATCTGGCGCCCCGACCGGGACTAGAACCCGGTGTGCTGGCGCCGCTAGGTGGATGATTAGCCTAGTGAGCCGCGGCGCCGGCCAGAGACCTGTTTTTAACATTTTAAACATACTTTAAGGATATAATGTTCTTGGCTGTCAATTTGTTTCTAACTGGACACTTACCACACAAAGTACTGCCCTTTTTCTGGAAAATAGGTCAGTAATGAAGTGCCAGCATCCTAACAGAAGCCTGCCTAGCTCATCCCCTCAGGGTAGCCTAGGGAGACAGCATCACCTTGATAAATAACCAGTGCTTTCAGTTTGGGCACTGGGCTGTCCACAGGGCTGTGTCACCTCTTAGTCACCTGATGAGAACTTTGAGATATCACCTCTCTTTTCTTTCTGGTCAACCATAAGGATTACAAGAAATAAGAAGGATAGACACACAAACCTAACATAAGGGTGAATGAGACAGTTCTTTCTCCAAGGACTATCAGAACCAAGATACAAGAAGACGCAACAAGAGCCAAAACACAACAGATGCTAATTAACTCTCAGAGGCTTTCAGCAGAAGATGGAGAAGCAGCCCCTTCATCCTTGGGGCTGAGTTCTCCCAAATAGGACCAGATGTCTAATGTGAAATCCAGAATGCATTCCTTGACTGTAACTTTTGCAAACCCTACAGACTTCTTTCAAATTTTTTCCCTCAATCCCTGGGTCAAACATTCTCTACTTTTTAGTATGTTTCCAGCTTTTTGGCTACCTTCTGGCATCCTGTTAGCTGCCCTTGCTATGCCACTTTATTATTCTGTTTTCACATATTTTTAGTCCCAATTCTACCTTTAGTGGCCACCACATTCTTCCTGGTTCTATGACCAGTGGTACAAACTAGGTTCCTATGGACATGCAACTTTCAATGATAAATCTCCATTAACTAATGTGCAAAACCATCAACACAATGGATATAAAAGATACTGACTATTCCTTGATAAACCTGGGCTTTTTAGTCTCAACAATCACACACATACACACACACACATACCTAATTCCCACAGCTTTTTTTAAAAGAACAATTTAAATATTTCCTGAAAGTTTTTATGGTTACTTTTGAAGGAAAATAAAACACTTGGCATAGGAAAATCTCCCCAGGTTTCACTTGACTCATTTGTCTTTCTACTCCACTTTATCCAGGCTAATGACAACTTTTCAAAGTCCTCTGACCCTTTCTTGTCAAAAAGCCCAAGCTTTGCCAAATGGCTTACTTTCTCCGTATTCTTCTTTCTCTCAACTCCTTGACTTCTTCTCTGTATATTTTTAATGTATCATCATCTAGTCACTTCACTCTGTCTTTCAGCTGATACCCTCAGCTAGTTGGGAAAAAGAGGAGGGAAGCCAAATAGCCCAGGAACACAAACAAAGCATATTGTTCACAGAAGCAGGATTAGGAATTTGACTGTTTATCCTTTAGTAGTTTAGTTCCACTTCCTGACATATCAGTACACTGAGAGAGAAAATAGTCATGATATTGGGAACACAGAGTGACTAAAGGCAATAGAGCAAGGGAGAAACAGAAGAAAATGTAGTGCTGGTACAATTTCTAAGAGGAATAAGAATCTGAATCTTAGGGTTTATGTTCATCTGCCAGTAGAGTCGTCTTTACCATTCCATTCCACAGACATTTGCTGCTTGCCATTAAGTGACAGTTACTGGGCTGGACGTTGTGCAGAATACAAGGATGATACAACTTTGTTGAGGCACACAATGAGATAGCTATATAGTGGTAAGGAAGCAAAATTCAGCTTCAGAGGTGCCCTTTTATTGTCCTGAATGCTATTACTATATGAGCATATCATTTCACTCACTCCACAGCAACCCTCTCCCACTGAATAAGTACTCATCATGATTGAACTTTGTCTCAGACATTGAGTTCCATGGATGTAACACCTGGAGTTGGGAATAATAGAGGATGAAGGAGGAAAGGCTCTGGAATCAACAGGTTCCCTGTTATTCATCCACAGCCTCCCGCTGGGTTTCATTTAGATCAGAGTGACCCAAATATTTCCACCAAGACATAATCTTGTTGAACAGGCCCCAGATACAACTTCCCATCTAGTTTCCTCATAACCGTGAGGGTGTAACCACAGGTGTGGCTTCATAATTGGGTAAGAGGAGGCTTTCACATTTGCATACGCCTTAGTCCCTGTTCCTTCACCATGGAGTGATGTGCTTCTTTGGAACTTAGTAGTTATGCAGAAGGCAAGATCCTTTCAGCTCTGGTCTATAGGAAGAATAGGAAGAGGGATATCAGGCTTTTCTTTGCTCTACATTATTTTTTAGCAGTTAGATATGGCCATACTTTTGAGAAGATAATGAAAACAAAGTAGTTTGAGACTATCAACTAAAACCTTTTGCTCAGGGCCAGTATGTTTGTAAGGGTAAAAATGTAATGCTGTGAGGTTTTAGGGACACTGCAGGTAACATCTATTGATGAGTAACATTATCTTCCTTGTGATGTTTCACATGATTCATATTTAGTTTTCAATTATGATGTTAGTTTCCTCTGAGTTCATGTATTATTTCCTTGGCATCCTATAAGAGTATCCAAACAGTGCCTAAAATGCAGTGCACATCAGTGATACATATATTCCTTAGAAGTGGGGGCCTCTTGTTCTGCTCTTAAACTACAGATGTTCTGCTTATTCATGGTGAGAGAGTTTGTTAACTTCAGGAAATTGATGAGGAAGTCCCATGAGAGCATTATCATATTTCAGCAGTCTAGTGGTTTCCTTAAAGAGGCGTATATCTCATTGTAGATGAAACTTAGAGGCGAGGTGCCTACCTGGGGGACAGTATTAGTCTAAATGTGCACACATTTGGGGAATTCTACCCCTTATTTAACTATTTAAATCTTCCCAGCTAACATTCACCCTTTTGAATTTTTATTTTTTATGTTATGGCATACCACAGAGGGTTTGTACCACTGAAGCAGTCATAGTTCAATCCTGTTGCTGGCTAAGTAGAGTCAGATGAATTACTTAACACTAAAGTTTTCATTTCCTCATGTCAAAAGTGAGGGAACAAATACCTAAGTAGATGAATGTAAGATTAGAGACAGAGTATAAAGTTTCTAACTCAAAACTTGTAACATATTGAAATTAAGTGGTAGCTATTGAAATCATTCTCTGGGCTGATGCTGTGGTGTAGCAGGTAAAGCCACTGCGTGCAGTGAGGGATCCTATATGGGGGCTGGTTCATGTCCCGCCTGCTCCACTTTTGATCCAGCTCTCTGCTGTGTCCTGGGAAAGCACTGGAAGAAGGCCCAGGTCCTTGGGCCCCTGCACCCACGTGGAAGACCGGAAGAAGCTCCTGGCTCCTGGCTCTTGTTTTGGATCAGCCCAGCTCTGGCCGTTGTGGCCAACTGGGGAGTGAACCAGTGGATAGACGAGCTTGCGCTCGCTCTCTCTCTCTCTCTGCCTCTCCTTCTCTCTTTTTGTAATTCTGACTTTCAAATAAATAAATAAATCTTTAAAAAAAGAGAAATCATTCTCTTTAATGTGTATAGTCATTTTCTGTGTGTCTTCTTTCCATTCTCATGACTTAAATATCCCTCCCCCCAAAGATTTATTTATTTATTTGAAAGGCAGAGTTTTGCAAAGAGAGGGAAAGACAGAGATCTTCCATCTACTGCTTTATTCTCCAACACCCCAAAATGGGGACAGTCTGAAACTAGGAGCCAGGAACTTCTTCTGAGTCTCTCATGTGGGTATAGGGGCCCAAACACTTGGGCCATCTTCCACTGCTTTCCCAGGCACATTAGCAGGGAGCTGGATTAGAAGTGGAACAGCTGAGACTTAAACCCACGCCCGTATGGGATGCCAGCATTGTAGGAGGCAGCTTTACCTGCTATGCCACAACACCAGCCCTGACTTAAATATTTTCTAAACATAAATGATTCCCAAATTTGTACGTCGATATCAGACCTCTCCCCTGAACTTCAGATTTTATTTGTATTAAGTGTTTTTGACATCTCCATTTGGATATCCAAAGGCATTTCAATGCCAAAATTAAATTCTTTGCTTTCAGCCATGAGTTGACATCTCCAACAATCTTCCTTCTGCCCCTTAATAGTGATTCCACTCTCCCAGATGTTCAGGCCCACGCCAATAAACTTGGACCACCAGCTCTCCTATCACATCATGCACTCTCCTATTTTTTTTTTTTTTTTTTTTTTTTTTTTTTTTTTTTTTTTTTTTTTTTTTTTACTAAGAGGGATAATGTATTAAGTTGTTCATTAACAGTCAGGGCTATGCTGATCAAGTCACCGTTTCCCATAGTGTCCCTTTCACTTCAACAAGTTTCCTTTTTGGTGTTCAGTCAGTTGTCACCGATCAGGGAGAACATTTGGTATTTGTCCCTTTGGGACTGGCTTATTTCACTCAGCATGATGTGTTCCAGATTCCTCCATTTTGTTGCAAATGACTGGATTTCGTTGTTTCTTACTGCAGTATAGTATTCTAAAGAGTACATATCCCATAATTTCTTTATCCAGTCTACCGTTGATGGGCATTTAGGTTGGTTCCAGGTCTTAGCTATTGTGAATTGTGCTGCAATAAACATTAGGCTGCAGACCGCTTTTTTGTTTGCCAATTTAAATTCCTTTGGGTAAATTCCAAGGAGTGGGATGGCTGGGTCGAACGGTAGGGTTATCTTCAGGTTTCTGAGGAATCTCCAGACTGATTTCCATAGTGGCTTGACCAGTTTGCATTCCCACCAACAGTGGGTTAGTGTCCCTTTTTCCCCACATCCTCGCCAGCATCTGTTGTTGGTAGATTTCTGAATGTGAGCCATTCTAACCGGGGTGAGGTGGAACCTCATTGTGGTTTTGATTTGCATTTCTCTGATTGCTAATGACCTTGAACATTTTTTCATGTGCCTGTTGGCCATTTGGATTTCCTCTTTTGAAAAATGTCTATTGAGGTCCTTGGCCCATCTCTTAATTGGGTTGTTGGTTTTGTTTTTGTGGAGTTTCTTGATCTCTTTGTAGATTCTGGTTATTAACCCTTTATCTGTTGCATAGTTTGCAAATATTTTTTCCCATTCTGACGGTTGTCTCTTCACTCTCCTGACTGTTTCTTTTGCAGTACAGAAACTTCTCAATTTGATGCAATCCCAATAGTTAATTTTGGCTTTGACTGCCTGTGCCTCCCGGGTCTTTTCCAGAAACTCTTTGCCTGTGCCAATATCTTGAAGGGTTTCTCCAATGTTCTCTAGTAACTTGATGGTGTCAGGTCGTAGATTTAGGTCTTTAATCCATGTTGAGTGGATTTTTGTGTAAGGTGTAAGGTAGGGGTCTTGCTTCATGATTCTGCACGTGGAAATCCAATTTTCCCAGCACCATTTATTGAATAGACTGTCCTTGCTCAAGGAATTAGTTTTAGATCCTTGATCAAATATAAGTTGGCTGTAGATGTTTGGGTTGATTTCTGGTATTTCAATTCTGTTCCATTGGTCTATCCTTCTGTTTCTGTACCAGTACCATGCTGTTTTGATTACAACTGCCCTGTAGTATGTCCTGAAATCTGGTATTGTGATGCCTCCGGCTTTGTTTTTGTTGTACAAGATTGCTTTAGCTATTCGAGGTCTCTTGTGCCTCCATATAAATTTCAGCACCAATTTTTCCAGATCTGAGAAGAAGGTCTTCGGTATCTTGATTGGTATTGCATTGAATCTATAAATTGCTTTTGGGAGAATGGACATTTTGATGATATTGATTCTTCCAATCCATGAGCATGGAAGATTTTTCCATTTCTTGGTATCCTCTTCTATTTCTTTCTTTAAGGTTTTGTAATTTTCATCGTAGAGATCTTTAACGTCCTTGGTTAAGTTTATTCCAAGGTATTTGATTGTTTTTGTAGCTATTGTGAATGGGATTGATCTTAGAATTTCTTCCTCAGCCATGGCATTGTCTGTGTATACAAAGGCTGTTGATTTTTGTGCATTGATTTTATACCCTGCTACTTTGCCAAACTCTTCTATGAGTTCCAATAGTCTCTTGGTAGAGTTCTTTGGGTCCCCTAAATAAAGAATCATGTCATCTGCAAAGAGGGATAGTTTGAGTTCTTCCTTCCCAATTTGTATCCCTTTAATTTCTTTTTCTTGCCTAATAGCTCTGGCTAGAACCTCCAGAACTATATTGAATAGCAGTGGTGAGAGTGGACATCCCTGTCTGGTCCCAGATCTCAGTGGAAATGCTTCCAACTTTTCCCCATTCAATAGGATGTTGGCTGTGGGTTTTTCATAGATTGCTTTGATTGTATTGAGGAATGTTCCTTCCAAACCCAGTTTGCTTAGAGTTTTCATCATGAACGGGTGTTGTATTTTATCAAACAGAATGGGAGAAGCAGAAGAGAGAATATCGGACTTAGAAGACAGAGAACAGGAAAGGATACAGTCAGACCAAAGAAAGGAAGAGGAAATTAGGAATCTAAAACATATTGTCGGGAATCTTCAGGATACTATTAAAAAACCCAACATTCGGGTTCTAGGAGTTCCTGAAGGCATGGAGAGGGAGAAAGGATTAGAAGGCCTTTTTAGTGAGATATTAGCAGAAAATTTCCCAGGTTTGGAGAAGGACAGAGAAATCCTAGTACAGGAAGCTCACAGAACCCCTAATAAACACGACCAAAAGAGACCCTCACCACGGCACGTTGTAATTAAACTCTCCACAGTGAAACATAAAGAAAAGATCCTAAAATGTGCAAGAGAGAAACGTCAGATTACTCTCAGAGGATCTCCAATCAGACTCACAGCTGACTTCTCATCAGAAACTCTACAAGCTAGGAGGGAATGGCGAGATATAGCCCAGGTACTAAGAGAGAACAACTGCCAGCCCAGAATATTATATCCTGCAAAGCTATCATTTGTGAATGAAGGTGAAATAAAGACTTTTCATAACAAACAGAAATTGAAAGAATTTGTTGCCACACGTCCAGCCCTGCAAAAGATGCTTAAAGATGTGTTACACACAGAAACAAAGAAACACGGTCATCAATATGAAAGAAGGTAAAGGAAGGAAACCAAGGAAGGAAAGCTCACAGCAAAAGATCACAGGGAATTCAAAGCATATATTAGAACTTATCTTTGGCAAATGGCAGGGCAAAGTTACCACTTATCATTAGTCACATTGAACGTGAATGGCCTGAACTGTCCAGTTAAAAGACACCGTTTGGCTGATTGGGTTAAAAAACAAAACCCATCTATTTGCTGCCTACAAGAAACACATCTTTCCAACAAAGATCCATACAGACTGAAAGTGAAAGGCTGGAAAAAGATATACCATGCCAACAGAAATGAAAAAAGAGCAGGCGTAGCCATCTTAATATCGGACACCATAAACTTTACCACAAAAACCATTAAGAGAGACAAAGAGGGACACTACATAATGATTAAGGGATCAATTCAACAGGAAGATATAACAATTATCAATGTATATGCACCTAACTACAGGGCACCGGTTTATCTAAAAGATTTGTTAACGGACTTAAAGGGAGACTTAGACCCCAATACAATAGTACTGGGGGACTTCAATACTCCACTCTCAGAAATAGACAGATCAATAGGACAGAAGATCAACAAGGATACAGTAGATTTAAACGACACTATAGCCCAAATGGATCTAACAGATATATACAGAACTTTCAATCCTACAGCTAAAGATTATACATTCTTCTCAGCAGTACATGGAACCTTCTCTAGGATTGACCACATACTAGGCCATAAAGCAAGTCTCAGCAAATTCAAAAGAATTAGAATCATACCATGCAGCTTCTCAGACCATAAAGGAATGAAGTTGGAAATGAACAACTCAGGAATCCCTAGAGCATACGCAAACACATGGAGATTGAACAACATGCTCCTGAATGAACAATGGGTCATAGAAGAAATCAAAAGAGAAATCAAAAACTTTCTGGAAGTAAATGAGGATAACAGCACAACATACCAAAACTTATGGGACGCAGCAAAAGCAGTGTTAAGAGGAAAGTTTATATCAATAGGTGCCTACATCAAGAAATTGGAAAGGCACCAAATAGATGAGCTTTCTATTCACCTCAAGGATCTAGAAAACCTACAGCAAACCAGACCCAAATCTAGTAGGAGAAGAGAAATAATTAAAATCAGAGAAGAAATCAACAGGATTGAATCAAGAAAAACATTACAAAAAATCAGCCAAACGAGGAGCTGGTTTTTTGAAAAAATAAACAAAATTGACACCCCATTGGCCCAACTAACTAAAAAAAGAAGAGAAAAGACCCAAATCAATAAAATCAGAGATGAAAAAGGAAATGTAACAACAGACACCACAGAAATAAAAAGAATCATCAGAAATTACTACAAGGACTTGTATGCCAGCAAACAGGGAAACCTATCAGAAATGGATAGATTCCTGGACACATGCAACCTACCTAAATTGAACCAGGAAGACATCGAAAACCTAAACAGACCCATAACTGAGACAGAAATTGAAACAGTAATAAAGGCCCTCCCAACAAAGAAAAGCCCAGGACCAGATGGATTCACTGCTGAATTCTACCAGACATTTAAAGAAGAACTAACTCCAATTCTTCTCAAACTATTCAGAACAATTGAAGAAGAGGGAATCCTCCCAAATTCTTTCTATGAAGCCAGCATCACCTTAATTCCTAAGCCGGGAAAAGATGCAGCACTGAAAGAGAATTACAGACCAATATCCCTGATGAACATAGATGCAAAAATCCTCAATAAAATTCTGGCCAATAGAATGCAACAACACATCAGAAAGATCATCCACCCAGACCAAGTGGGATTTATCCCTGGTATGCAGGGATGGTTTAATGTGCGCAAGACAATCAATGTGATACACCACATTAACAGACTGCAGAAGAAAAACCATATGATTCTCTCAATAGATGCCGAGAAAGCACTCTCCTATTTTAAGATCACTGACAAGTCCTATCAGTTCCATCGGTGATGCTTTTAAATTTGACAAATTTTCACAACTTCTACCTTCATGCCTTAGTCTAAACCAGAATCATTTTTTTAACTGAGCTATTGAAATTCATACCAAAATAACTTCCTTTGTCCATTCTAACAGAGTGATCAATTTAAAAATGTAATCAGTTCTGTACTCCACATTTGCTAGTACTTTCTTATTTTCCCGTAAGCAAAGGTCAAAGTTCTTTACAATGGCCTAAAAGGTGCTAGAGTATCTGATGCCCACTCTATTCTTTTTTTTTTTTAAGATTTATTTTATTTATTTGAAAGACAGTTACAGAGAGAGGTAGAGACAGAGAGAGGTCTTCCATCCGCTGGTTCACTCCTAAGATGGCCACAACAGCTGGAGCTGCGCTGATCCGAATCTTCTATGTGTCCTTGAGACATAGGACTGTTGATTGAGATAGAATGAGTCAACAGACTGGCCCAGAGGTAGGAGTTCCTTTTGCTTGCAATGTAAAGCAGTATAACCTCTTAGCCTGTTATGTGCTCTTTGGGTTTATAAACACCTCCTTATAAAATGGCAGGGGTTGGGGAGTGAGGGGCAAAGACATGCTGTAAAGGTAAGATCAAATAGTAAATACCAAAAGACCTACAAACAGCAACAAAAAAACACACAAAAGACAAATCCAAATTATGTTTGTTTATTGTTACAAAATATAAGTACCCTTAAAAGAACTTTGATTTAATCTAAAAATAAAGTAATTTTCTCTTTATGGTCATTTTTTTCAAGGCTTATATTTGGTGAAAAAAAATTTAAATCTTCAGAAATAATTTGAAGATTCAATGTAATTTATTCTTCTTTACCCCAAGCATCCCTAATGATCTAAGCATCTACTGCAGGTATCAGTTATAAGTGACAACTTGGGACTCCAGTTTTGTTTTGTTTTGTTTTGTTTTGTTTTGTTTTTCAGATTTACTTGAAAGATTGAAAGAGAGAGTTACAGAGAAAGAAGGAAAGACACAGAGAGATCTTCCATTTGCTTATTCACTCCCAAATGGCCGAAACGGTTAAGGCTAGGCCAGGCTGAGGGCAGGAGCCCAGAGCTTTTCCTGGGTCTTCCACGTGAGTGCAGAGGCTCAGGGATTTGGGCCATCTTCTGCTGCTTTGCTAGCACATTAGCAGGGGCTGGATCGAAAGTGAAGCCGCCAGGACTGGAACTGGTGCTTACATGGGATGCTGGCACTCCAGGCCATAGCTTAACCTGCTGCACCATAACAGTGGCCCTGGGACTCTACTTTATAATTTAAGAACTAAAAATTATTACATTTTAATTAAGTAAATCTAAAGTTATATCATTAAACCACCTGCTTCTCTCAATAATTTGATTTGTAAACTATAATTTATATTTAAAATGGAAGATCAAATGTCAGAATATTATTGTCTGATGTTTATGACTTGTAAATTAATTCTAATATTAGCTCTTTTTAATACCAAAGTGATCAAGTTTCAGAGAAGCAGAAAGCTCTGACCAGTTGCAATCCCTATTTTTCTCCCACCCTGCCTGGGTGAAAAATGAGGGTGCTGTTGGCCAGGAAAGGAGCTTTAGGGGTCAGAGAACTTGGAATGAGGGAGTAGGGCTAACCAAAAATTGGAAGCCAAATATTCCTGGCAGAGTAAAGCCTATTTTGCCTGCTGCCCCTGAGCATGAATTGTTTTGTCCAATTAGCAAACATAGGATCTGAGGTTTTCTTGGCTGCTGTACAACTCAGATTGCTGCTTTAGTGGCAGCCAAATGATTATCCAGAAGCACATTAGGGAGAAGGACAGAGATCCCCAAAAGAGCACATTTGAAACATTATTGTATCAGCGGGCACAAAGTTCGCAGTATGCAGGGGAAACTTTGTTTTCAAATGGTAAAATTTCTAATTTTTGAAATTCTCCATTTATTATTATTTTTATCTGATGTATAAAATTAGTCTTGTTAGGTAAGCTGAGGCATTTTTCAACCATTACAAGTTTTAAACTCAGTCATTTGAACACACTTGCATAGTTGGGAAATAGAGCAGTTTCCCCTTCTTGGCTTTGATTTGATCTGCCAAGTCCTCCATGCAGGTGGCAAAGCTCCCTCTTTCAAAGGCTAAGAGATGGTCTTAGGAAGCTGATTCCAACGCCTGCAGGTGACAGTCTCTTAAATATAGCCATGGACTCCACAGATTTCTAATGGAGAATGCTGGTGCTATAGCCATCTAATATGGCATCTGTTTTCCAACAGTTTTAAGACACAAATTGGAGAGGAAACATAACACCAGCTCTATTAGACCTACTATTGTACTGTGTTTACTTTGTTGCCTGTACCCAGCTACTAGGGTGAGTGATTTGACTTCTGGGAAACTTGTAGTTTGCCTGGACCTCACCTAGAACATAAGACACAGGTTCTCCACTGGTGAATCATGAAAGTGATCTTGGCTTAGGCTTTTGTTCCTGCCTCAGTGCGTACATTGTGTGATTTTCCACTGTTACCACTGGCTCAGGTCTTAACATCCCCTTGTGTATAAATTATGGAGCTTTTCTACTAAGTCCAGCAACCAGCACTAAAACACACAGCTGGAAATCTCAGCTTTCCGTACTTGCCAAATTCTAGGTGTCTGTTAAAGCTGCATTTACTGGTCATAGTGGTGAAGAGGGGGATTAGACCTGTGATATACAAACAGTAACCTTCAGTTAACCAGAGAAGCCAGTTAACTGAAACATCTCTAAGCTTTCTGTATTAGGATAGAGAAACAAATCATCTCCTACCCTATATTCATTTATTAAGCTGGCTATTTGCCTTGTCTGTTAGGTCATTTCTGATCCCATATTTAGGCATATTCCTTGCCTGGGGCTGTGCCCAGAAGGTAAATTCCATGACAGACAATGGGCTGGGTTGGCTGGAAGATTCTATTGACATAGAACTTGGTGGCCTGGGAGTATAGGGGTTGAGGTGTGGGCTCAGTGATTTAACCTTGCTTTACACTCCCCAACACTTTCTCTCTCTGTTGTGTAACTGCCTATCTATGTAAGAATTTTCAAAACTCAGCACAACTCATTTCTGATACCATGATACTTTGTTGTGCCCATAAGAAACAGATCAAGTTGCTGGCAATGTGACACAGTGGTTAAGCCACAGCCTACAGCACCAGAATCTGCTCCACTTCTGATCCAGGTCCCTGCTAATGGCCTGAGAAAGCAGTGGAGGATGGCTCAAGTCTTTGGGCCCCTGCACCCATGTGTGAGACCTAGAAGAAGCTCCTGGCTCTTGGCTGTTGCGGCCATCTGGGGAGTGAACCAGTGGATGGAAGATCGATCTCTCTGTCTCTCCTTCTTTCTCTAACTCTGCCTTTCAAATAAATCAATAAATCTTAAAAAGAGAGAGAGAGAGAGGGAGAGAAGAAGAAAAAGAAAGAGATCTAGGGGCCAGTGTTATGACTTAGTGGGTTAAGCTACTGCCTGCTGCACCAGCATCCCATATGGGTGTCAGTGCGAGTCACAGCTTCCTCCAGCTCCCTGTGAATATGCCTGAGAAAGCAGCAAAGGATGGCCCAAGTGCTTAGGCCTCTGCCTCCCACATGGGATACCCAAAAAAACCTCCCGGCTCCTGGTTTCATACTGGCCCATTCCTGGCCGTTGCAGCCATCTGCAGAGTGAACCAACAGATGGACTATCTCTGTAAGTCTATCTTTCAACTAAATAAATAGATATTCCATTTTTTTAAAAAGGAATCAAGAAGAGGAAGTCTTCAGTGAGTGAACTTGAAAATAAGACAGCTGATATATTTCATTTGTACATTCTATATTTTTAATAGATTACTTGTATCTTATATTTGAATATTCTTAATAACATCTATTTATCATTGCCCCTCAGAGAAGATTGACTTCTAAAGAAACACAGCCAATAAATGGCAGGGCAGAGATGAGAATGTAGCTCCTTGGACTATCTGCCCAATGTCCCTTCTTCTATATGACACTGTTTTATGAATGGCTCAAATTATATAAAATGACAAAAATAGGGTTGTGAGAAACATGTTTTGTTTGGGCTTTATTAAAAAAAATCCCTGCTTTCTACTGGATTTTCCGTACTCCCCTCAATGTCCTTTTTCCTGTGTCTCCTTTGTATAAGCCAAATGTGACTCACCTCTAAAAGTTTCTTACTTGCCACCTGCCAGATTACAGTTTTTATCTATATTGTGTCATGGTCCTTGTTAATATTCAAAATCCTTTAATCTGTACTGGAAAACATTTTCCATCATATATGGTACCTCCCAAAAGGGGCTTTGTGAAGTTTAGATTAGTCAGCACTTGAAAAACACTTAGAATAATGCCTCACACATAGTAGGTGCCTAATAAGATTTGTATTGCTTATATTATTATTTTGCATACAATAGAGAATGAGAAATGAAGATTTTTAAATATATTTGATACCAAATGAAAATTGCTTATTGCCCTTCTGACTTACATATTAAAAATTTAAATTACTATGTTTATTTGGTTATGTTTTTCAAATGAACAGTATTATTAATGTTTGCAGGAATAAAAGAGTAATTTCAGCCTGACAAATTTTTGTTTACAAGCTACAGTTTGCAAAACCTCTCATACCCTTAGAGTTACCAGTGGTGAAAGTTGTTCCAGATATAAACATGCTCATTGTACCAATATTTGAGGGCAGAGTATTGAACATTTTCTGGATTCTTTCAGTCACTTATTATTTTTTAGTCAGTGAGGATAAGTGAAATGAAAATAGTTTCTTTGTTTTTCAGGAGTAACTGTACTTATTCATTTTATTTCTCTTACCAAAAATAGAAATGAATTTAATGCCTAACATGTGCTGTTTAAGCACATTGTCATTTTACTTGGAAATTAGAAATGTTGTATAATAGTGTAACAAACTCACATGAAGCCTGGGAAGAATGGATAGTTAAGCCATGATGTAATTCGAAATTCTGTGTAATCAGGCTCAGCATGGGGTGGTTTTATGCATAGTCATAATTGATATAGTCCAATTTAGGAATTAGTAGTACTGAATGCAGACATTTTATCAGTAGTAGCAGTTTTCAAAATGCCTTCCCATTGAAAGTGGCAGGTATGGTTCCCAATCCCTCTACCTCTAGGATCCAACAAATTTCTCCTCTGAAGCAAATTATACTTTTCCTTGCATCAAATTATCTTTCTTCTTCTTACAGGCTTTTGCCTGATTATTCTCATTTTAATCTGGAAAATTCTATTCCTGGAAATCCAAGTTCATCATTCTACAAACAACTAAAATGTTGTGTGGTGAAGCTTTTCTTGATTATGTGAAAGAGAAGTAACTGTTCATGTTTTTATTTTGGTTCCATGTCTAACTTTCTGAGTTCATCATTCCTCAAATACTTATATATTAGGTATTTATTTGATTGTTCATGTTTAATCACATTAGTTTGACAACTGTTCTTTATGTCAGTTTGCCATTTTATATTTGAGTTCTCTAAATGCTGTTAGATGATGGTCAGAGTTTAATGATTTTTATGGGATGCCTACCAGAGAGCTTCATCTAAATAGATGTGTAATAAATGTGTCTTTTATGTTAGAATGAGCAGATGGTGATCTATTTGTTTTCTATTAATAGGATTTTTAAGAAATGCTCACTCTGTGCCTGTTCAACATCATTCTTCTCATTTGCATGTGTAAGGACAGGAGCTCTGAACCCTCTGGCTTGAAGAAGACATATGTGGTTTCTTGCCAGCATTCTCCAGACGACAAGCAACCTGGCAGCAAAGCAATGATGTCTTCAAAGAGAGGAAGTGCAATGCTTGCCTTGATTCAGAGCCGGAATCATTCTCCCCCTGCATCCCTACAGGATGGTTGATCCTGGGCTTCCAGGTCTGTTTCCCTTTGCAGGTTGCATGGTCCCTTGAAGTGTGTTCACATAACAAATAGAGAGGAGCTGTAGATGCTGAAGGCACCAATTCTTAGGTATCAGTGAAAGGAAAATGTTTCTGATAGCCAGCCATCACAAGCACATTTCCACGTGGATGTCACGTGCCTACAACTAAGTTGCTCACTTCTTTCCTTGGACGTGTGTCGCTCCCCCTCTTCGTGGAGGAACAACACTGGACCCCGCGCTGTTCTTTTGTCTGCTCGGCCCTTCCCGGGTTTGCTGCTTATCCTTCCCAGGTTGGCTGCCGATCCTTTCCACCTCCGTGGAAGGGCAGCTCCCCCTGCCACTTTCCCCACTTCCGTGGGGGAGTGGCACACCGCCGGCCGGCTCTCTCGGGGGCTGCTCAGATGTTATCTGGATGTTCCCTTAGATGTTCCTGGTGCATGTTGTCTCTCTCCTCCTTTATAGTCCTCTTCCACCAATCCCAACTCTGCTACCCACACACTGAGTACGCTGCTCTCCTCCAATCAGGAGCAGGATCAGCTCCTGCAGGTTATTGGTCAAACTGGAGGCAGCTGTGTAAAAGTTGTTTACTCCTCTCCCAGTGCCATATTGTGGGAGAGCAGATGCATAGAATAAATCTTAATTCCAGTAACTTAGTCTAGTCTGAGTTGCTCCCCACAGACGTGTTCCTTCTCTTACATTCTTTCCCTCAGAGAAGACTACCACTATTCATCACGCACCAGCACGTTCAGGGTTGCCAAGGTCAGGACTCAGCCTCATCCGTCACTCTTGGTCTGCTTCCTCTTCCCTTCCTGACTCTATCACTCACCCTGGGTTGGGCTTTCATTATTTTCACTTAAATTATTGCAGTAGTGAGCTCACCATTTTTCTGTTTCTAGTGTGGAACCTCTTCTTGCCACTCAAGTATTGTTATTTTTTTTATTTTTATTTTTATTTATTTATTTATTTTTTTATTTTTGACAGGCAGAGTGGACAGTGAGAGAGAGAGACAGAGAGAAAGGTCTTCCTTTGCCATTGGTTCACCCTCCAATGGCTGCCGCGGCCGGCGCGCTGCGGCCGGCGCACCGCACTGATCCGATGGCAGGAGCCAGGAGCCAGGTGCTTTTCCTGGTCTCCCATGGGGTGCAGGGCCCAAGCACCTGGGCCATCCTCCACTGCACTCCCTGGCCACAGCAGAGGGCTGGCCTGGAAGAGGGGCAACCGGGACAGAATCCGGCGCCCCGACCGGGACTAGAACCTGGTGTGCCGGCGCCGCTAGGCGGAGGATTAGCCTAGTGAGCTGCGGCGCCGGCCTCAAGTATTATTTTTATAAATAAACATGTAATTAGGTCATGTCTTTGAAGACTTTCATGTCTTTTGACTCCCTGCCTCTGGGATAACATATTTACTTTCTCTCTCTGTGTGTGTCTTCTTCGGGTCTCTGCTTCCTTCTCAAGTTCATCTGTTGTTACCCATGTTGTATCTCACTTGCCAGAAATATGGAAACCTGTCTTCTCCCCATTTCTACTTTTGCTCATGCTTACAACATACTTTTTTTTTTATACTGGTAATCTCAAATTCTGTGTAATCTGCTTTATAAAGCCTCTGTCATTTCCTTAAAGAGACTGAGTGCCTAGGTACCTGTGCTCCCACAGCCAACACTTCTTGTTTTGTAACTTTTTACAGGATATGGGCAATTTTAATTACATTTTTGATAAACTTTTTGAAGTTCCTGTTTATGTCACTGCAAGGTGGCTCCGATTTGCATGCCTGCCTCACTACTCACTGCAGTCTCTTAAAGGTCAGGAACGTACCTTTGCTTTTATCTCCAGTAGTCAGCATTACAGTCAGAGCAGGTGTTCCCTAAGTAGGTAGTAGATACGTTATCTGTTTATCTGTCATTCGTAAGATACCCATCTGGACATATGCACATGCAAACACACCCCTAAAAATTAACTTTCCTTCTTCCTAAGGATTGTAAGCATAAAACACAGAGGCACATATGAAAATTTCCATTTAATTGGTTCCAATCCAAATTAAATTAATCCAATTAAATCTCCTTCAATGATTTCATAGTTTAATGTCAGAATGATTGAAGAAATATGTTGGACTTTATAGTAAAAGTTGATTTTCATTTCTTTAAAAAATTAAATTAACAAATTTTAGTTTTTTAGCAGTTTTAGGTTCAAAGCAAAAATTAAAGACAAAGTACAGAATTACCCCCATCACAACTACCCCCCTTTAAAAGAATCTGAGACCAGAGGGGTATATTTGTTACAATTGATGAGCCTACATTGACACATCATTGTACCCCCTTAATTCCATAGTTACGTGTGGCTTTACTCTTAGTGTTGTACAATCTGTGGACTTAGACAAATATAAAATGGCATGTATCTACCTACCATTGTAGTATCATGTAGATTGGTTTCTGTGCCCTATTTTCATTGAATTTTAGTTTCTAAAGTCAAAGACTAGTTTTCATCTTTCTTTGAATCATTTTATAAACAGTGGATATATTCTGCTTTCCCAGAAATCAGTTTTTCTGTCTCTTACTTCTATGACAGTACTGATGGTGCCATGGGAAGCTCGGGTGTATATGGGTGTGAGATGGCAATTCCATCCCCCCAACCCCCGGCCTCCAGGTTCTCATCCTTATGGAGCATAGTACTGGTTATGGCTCTCTCCTCTGTCTGGATTCTTTGAAGACTGCTACCAAAAAAGACACCAACTCTTTTTTTAATGTTATTTAAGGTATATAAATTTCATGTAATACAAATTTTGGAACATGGTGATACTTTCTACCCTATACTCCTTCCTACCCACACTTCCTCATTTCCTCCTCCTTCCTCTCTTATTCCCTCTCTTAATTTTTACAATGATCTACTATCAATTTACTTTATACTAATAAGCTTAACCCTACACTAAGTAGAGTTCAACAACTAGTAAGATTAAAAAAAAAAAAACCACTAACTCAACAGTGGAGACAAGGGCCATAATAGTCATCAAATATCAAAATGTCAACATGAAGTGATGTATCATGTTTGTTGATCATGTTTATTGATGTTGAACCATCCCTGCGTCCATATAATAAATCCTTTTTGATCTGGTAGATGATCTTTATTCATGTGTTGTTTGATTAGATTTGCTAGTTTTTGTTGAGGATTTTTGCATCTACGTCCATCAAAGATGCTGCTCTGTAGTTCTCCTTTTTTTGTTGTATCTTTCTCTGGCTTTTGAATTAAGGTTATGCTAGCCTGATAGAATGAGTTTGCATGGGATCCCTATCTTTCAATTGTTTTGAATAGTTTAAGAAGAATTGGGATTAGTTCTTTAATAGTTTGGTAGAATTCAGCAGTGAAGCCATTCAGTCTTGGGCTTTTCTTTGTTGGGAGACTCTTTATTCTGAATAAATCTCCATCTTGGGTACTGGTCTATTCAGGTTTTCTATGTCTTCATGCCTCAATTTCAGTGATTATATGTGTTCAGAAATATATCAATTTTTTAGATTTTCCAGTTTGTTTGCATATAGGTGTTTGTAATAATTCCTAACGATTCTTCTTTATTTATATGGTATCCATTGTTACATCTCCTTGTTCATTTCTGATTTATTAATTTGGGCCTTCTTCCCCTATGGTTAGTTGGGCCAATGATTTATCAATTTTGTTTATTTTTTTTTAAAAATTAGCTCTTCACTTCATTGACCTTTTTTTTATCTCTATCTTGTTTTTTTTAAATTTCTATTTTATTTCTTCTCTAATTTTTATTATTTTTTTCATCTACTCATTTTTGCTTTAGTTTGTTCTTGTTTTTCTAGGTCCTTGAGATGCATTGTTAGTATCTTTGATACTTTCTTGACACATAATTTCTTGATGTAAGTGCTAATTTCTATTCATTTTCCTCTTTTTAAAAAAGATTTATTTATTTGAAAGATACCATTATAGAGATAGGGAAAGACAGAGAAAGAGAGATCTTCTATGCTGCTTCACTACTTAAATGGCTGCAATGATCAGGATGGGCCGGGCAGAAGCCAGGAGCCCAAGAAATCCATTTGAATATCCCAATGGATGGCAGGGTATCAAGTACTTGGCCATCTTCCTCTGCTTTCCCAGGCACATTATCAGGGAACTGGATCAGAAGTGGAGCAACTAGGACTTGAATCACCACCCATATGGGATGCAAGCATTGTAGGCGGCAGCTTAACCCAATAAACCACAATGCCAGCCCCATAATCTTCCCCTTAACACTTCTTTTGTTGTATGCTGTAAGCTTTGATATGTTTTATTGTCATTTTCATTCACTTCTAGGAATTTGTTTGCCTTTTGATTTCTTCTGTGACCCACTGTTCATTCAGAAGCACTTTGTCCAGTCTCCATGTGTTTGCATATTTTCTATTTTTTTGGTCATTCCATTGTGATCAGAAAATATACATGATTTAATTTGTTTTAATTTGCTGAAACTTGTCTTATGGTCTAGTATATGGTCTATCCTAGATAATGATCCATCTCTGATGAAAAGAATGTATATTCTCCAGTTGTGGGATGAAATGTTCCATAGATATCAATTGGGTCCATAGTATAGCATAGCACTGTTGTTTCTTTGCTGATTTTTTGTTTGGTTCATTAGTACACTGATGAAAGTGGGATGATGAACACCCCATTGTGATTGTATTGGAGTGTATGTCTCCCTTTAGATCCATTAATATTTATTTTATATAAGTGGGTGCCCAACATTGAATGCCATATAAATTTACTGTAGTCACATCTTCTTGAATTGATCCCTTAACATTACATAATGACCTTCTTTGTCTCTTTTAACAGTTTTGTCTGAAAGTCTGTTTTTTTCTGGGATGAGTGCTGTTGTTCCTCATTTTTAATTTCCATTTGCATGGAATATCTTTTTCCTTTCTATTCCTTTCAGGCCATATGTATCTTTATTGGTGAAGCATGTTTCTTTTAGGTAGCATATAGATGGGTTTTGTTTTTTAATCCATTCAGTCAGTCTTTTTTAACTGGAGAATTCAGTCCATTTATAGTAAAGGTTATTATTGATAAATAATAACTTGGTACTGCCATTTTGCCATAAATCCATAAATATGTTTGTTTTGAATGTCTTTGTTCTTTTACTAGGAGGTTTCCTGCTTTCATATTCTTTCATGATGCTGATTATCTTTCTTTGTTTCTCTTTGTAGTACATTCTTAATCATCAGTTGTTAAGCTAACTGGGTGGTAACAAATTCTTTCAATTTTTGCTTGTCTTAAAAGGTCTTTACTTCACTTTCATTGATGAATGATAGCTTTGCTGGGTAAAATATACTGGGTAAAATATACATTTTTTTTTCTTTTAGAACTTGAACTATATCTCTCCATTCTATTCTGGTCTTTAGGGTTTCTGTTGAGAAATCTGTCAATCTGACTGGAGGTCCTATAAGTTTATCTGACATTTCTTTTTTTTTTTTTTTTTACATTTTAGGATATTTTCTTAACGTTTTGCTTTTAAAATTTTAACTGTAATGTGTTTTGGTTAATATTTTTGTGATAATGCCAATTTGAGGTTCTATGCACTTCTATTTGGATGTCCATATCTTTCTCAAAATTGCAGACATTTTCTGCTGTGATTTCATGGCATAACTTTTTTTAAAAGATTTATTTATTTATTTTAAAGGCAGAGTTACAGAGAGGCAGAAGCAGAGAAAGAGCGAGAGAGAGAGAAAGAGAGAGAGAGGTCTTCCTTCCTTTGGTTCACTCCCCAAATGGCCACAATGGCTGGAGCTGCACTGATCTGAAGCCAAGAGCCTGGAGCTTCCTCCACGTCTCCCATGCAGGTACAGAGACCCAAGAACTTGGGCCATCTTCCACTGCTTTCCCAGGCCATAGTGGAGAGCTGGATCGGAAGTGGAGCTGTCAGGATTCTAATTTTTCTTTTCCTTTTTGTCTAATTAGGACATATCAAAAGACCTGTCTTCTAGATTGGATACTCTTTCTTCTCACCAAGTTTGTTGTTAAGGTTTTCCATTTTTGTTTTCATTTGACTTATTGAAGTCTTCATTTCTAATGTTTCTCTTTGTTTTTCATTCAATATGTTTGCAGAATTTCTTGTCTATGTCATGTTCAAATTTTATTATTTCATGTAACTGTTTCTTTGGGTTTTTGAGTGCTCTTGCAATCACTGTTTTGAATTCCTATCCAAACATTTCATCGATTTCTCCTTTAAATCCAAAATTAATATATTATCGTATTCCTTTTGGGGAGTCACATTGTATTCCTTGTTCCTGTTTCTGGTATTTATATGTTGAATTTTACATATTGGGGGAATCACTTGTTATTGTCTCCTTTAAAGGCTTTATTCTTGGCAATGTGATTCTCTGGCTTGGGGGAATACCTGAGGCTTACACAGGAGCTTCAGAGGTGTTTTCTGGGTGGGGCCAGGGATGTCTGACCACTCTTTGTCTGTGGGGCAAGAGTCCAGAGTGACACCCATGTTGGGTTTGGTGGAGCTCTTCAGACTATTGTCAGTTTGGGGAGGGGATGTTGACACTGGTTGATGTGTTCACAGCCCCAGCCCTTTTCTTTGCTAAGGTAAATCAGCTTATTCCCTGCCTAGAGTGATCTCATGGTGCCTGCTTACCCCACCTTCAGGCATTCAGACTATACAGAGCACTGCTGCACTACGTAGTGTGAACCCCCTGAGCCCTCTCAGAGTTCTGTCCCCAGCATTGAAGGAATGCTGAGTTTCCAGAATCAGACTGGGCAGGTTCCCAAGAATCCAGTCACAATCTGCATCCAGCTCCTCTCTGTAGCCTATACTCCAAACTCCCACAGTCACAGAGTACAGCAGGTTTGCTTTCTGTCCTGCAAGCTGCTCCATTCATGGAGCAAACTGTCCCTATTCCCCAAGTCAGGACAGAGATTGCTTGCAGTTCCACCTTGGCAAATTGAGTCTGGCACTTTGGTGGGAAGAAAGTAGGGAAGCAATGTGGCCTGCTTTCACAGAGCAAAGTGGCTGCCTTGCCTCTCACCCCTCTCCAGGCTGGATTCAAAGTCAGTGGGCACCAGTGGAATTTTTTTTTTTTTTTTTTTTTTTTTTTTTTTGGACAGGCAGAGTGGACAGTGAGAGAGAGAGACAGAGAGAAAGGTCTTCCTTTGCCATTGGTTCACCCTCCAATGGCTGCCGCGGCCAGCGCGCTGCGGCTGGCACACTGTGCTGATCTGAAGGCAGGAGCCAGGTGCTTATCCTGGTCTCCCATGGGGTGCGGGGCCCAAGCACTTGAGCCATCCTCCACTGCCTTCCCAGGCCACAGCAGAGAGCTGGCTTGGAAAAAGGGCAACTGGGACAGAATCCAGAGCCCCGACTGGGACTAGAACTTGGTGTGCCGGCGCCACAAGGCGGAGGATTAGCCTAGTGAGCCACGACGCCGGCTCATGTGTTTTCTTAATGGTTACTTCTAATGTAGGACTTGCTTCAGGATTTCTTGTAGGGCTTGTCTTGCAGTGATGCATTCCCTGTTTCTGCTCATGTGGGAAGTACTTTGTTTCTCCTTCACTTATAAAGGATCGCTTTGCTGGAAAATTAGTATTCTTGGCTGGAAATATTTTTCTTTCAAGATCTTGAATATATCACCTTGCCTGTAGGGTTTCTGCTGAGAATTTTGCTGTTAGTCTAGTGGGTTTTCCTTTATATGAAACTTGATATTTTCTTCTCACTGTCTTTAAGATTCTCTTTTTGTCCTTAACTTTTGACGATTTCACTATAATTTGCCTTGGAAAAGATTTTTATTTGATTGCATCTGGTTGGGTTCCTTTGAGATTCCTATGTCTGGATCTCTTATCTCTTTCAAACTTGGGGGATTTTTGATTATTTCATTTAATAGTTTCTCAGTTCCTTTTTACTTCTCTTTCCTTCATATATCCTGATAATATGAGTATTTGTTCATTTAATGGTACCCATTATGCTTCAAAGTCTTTCTCCATTTTAATTCTTACCTCTTTATTTTTGTCTGACTGGGCTATCACAAGTCTTGCTCTCAAAATCATAAATTCTTCTTTCTGCTTGTTCTGTTGTTGAAGCTACTGTTTTACTTTTTATTTAATTGATTGAAATTTTTACTTCCCAAATTTCCAATTCATTATTTTTAATGATTTCTATCCTCCCCATTGAATTATTCACATGATGCATTGTTTTCCTCATTTCTTTGAATTATCTATCTGTATTTTCTCTAATCTCACGCACTTTCCTTAGGATCATTATTTTTGAGCTATTTTTCAGGCATTTCATAGATTTCTATCACATCATAATATATTTCTAGAAAATTATTGTGTTCTTTTATCAATGGCATGCTTTGTTTTCTGTTCCTACATTGAACAGTTCCTTCTTCTTTACGGAGTAGTACTTTTTTAAAAAAAATTAATTATTTATTTATTTGAAAGGCAGAGATACGGAAAGAGAAAGAGAGAAAGAGATCTTCGATCCACTGATTCACTCTCCAAATGGCAACAGGCCAGGCTGGGCCAGGCTGAAGCCAGGATTTTCATCTGGGTCTGCCACATGGGTGCAGGGACCCATTACTTGGGCCATCTTCTGATGCCTTTCCATGCCATTAGCAGGGAGCTGGATCAGAAGTGTAGCAGCCAGGTCTTGAATCAGCAGCCATATGGGATGCTGGCACTGCAGGCTGAGGCTTAACTTTTTACATCACAGTGCTGGCCCATGGAGTAACCGCTTTTAGAAAAGACTTTTTGCTCAGATAGAATGTGCAGTGTCAGGTAGTTGCTTAAGTTTTGGTTCTAGGTGGGCCCAAAAATGCAATCTGTGAGTGATTTCCTCAGCTGTAATCAGCGTCAACAGTGTTGGTGAGGGCCACCAACAGCTGTGGTTCTGAAATTGTGTGATGGGATTCAAACCTTCCCTAGGTCCTGCTTGGCAGGCACAAGTGATGCTGGAGTTTATCATACCAAGAAACCTAATCCCGGTATTGGGGGATGTCTAGGAGACCTTGTTTAGTTTCCACCAGGTGAATAAATGTTATTTTATGGAATTGTTCACTGGCAGTTGTAGTCGTGGAGCAGTGGAGCAAGTAGGGTCTGCCTCAGGTCTTGCAGGGTGGGTTTAGGTAATGCTAAAAGACACAGTACTGATAATCATGGTCCTGGATGGAGCTTAGGGCAGGATAGTTTCCTTGCCCAGATCCCACAGAAAAAGGGTAAGCTGTGTTGGAAATTATGTATTGGCAGCCATGGGACAGCAGCCATGGAATAGAGATAGCTCTTTCTCCAGATCCCATAGCACTTGCATAGGTATTCCCAGAACTTACAGGGTCAACAGTTATTGTTCCAGACTTTTAGGATGCAGAGGAGATCGTACCCAGGTCCCATGCTTCATACCAGGTTATGGTGGAGATTGTGTATTGGCGGGCATGGGTCTGGAGTAGTGAAGTGCAGATAGGGTGCTCCCCAGGTCCTGTGGGGGTACACTCAGGTAACTCTGGGAAATATAGTTTGAGTAGTCCTAGTTGCATAGCTGAAGGTCTCAGACTGTGCCTTCCCATGTCCCACAGATTCTTCACAAGTTATTTTGGGATTTTTTTTTTCTTTTTTTACTAGCAGGTGTGTAAGCTTGTACCATGCTCTGCAGGTACAGGTAAACATGTGTCCCTGGGGCTTATAAAACAAGCAGTTCCAGGCCCAGAGCTGCAGGAGGCAGTGAGATTCTTACCTAGGTCACACAGGGTAAGATCAGGTTATGCCAGATAGTGGATGGGAAGCTGCCAGCATGAAGCAGAGGTTTCATGAGACTCTCTAGGTCCTACGGGTGACTATGAGTTACTTCATGGATTGTAGCCTTTAGAGCCACAGTTCCAGACCTGTGGGATACAGAAGGGATTGTCCCCAGTTCCCACAGGGCATGCAAGGGTAATGCTAGAGATTGTTCCCTGTTCACACAATCTTCTGTGCTAAGAGTTGCAAAAGGGGACTTCCTGTGGCCTGGTCCTCTGTGCTGCAGGAAATGAGCCCCTAGAAGCGGAGGGGAGTTTCCTCAGGTCATGCGGTGTGAGTAAGTGTGGCTACAGGGTTTGTGGCCTGCTGTCCTGCAGCTGTAAGTTGCAGAGAAGCCTGGTCTCTGTCCTCTGCAGGGCACCGGTTCCAGCTCTGGGGGCTCTGGTAGCCAACGGGCTGCCTTCTATTCCCTAATCAGAATGGAGTTTAGTAGTAACTGTAGTAGTAACAGTTGGAGTCTGGAGCATGTTACAGTCATCTTTCTGGACTGGATTTAAACCTAGTAAGGACTGTAGAATTCTCTTATAATCAGGACAGCCAATCTGTGGTGATGCTGGGGGCTCATGGCAATTTCCACTTAGCTTGGCCTGGCAAGATGGAGTTCCCTTGCCGGGAAGTCAGGGTAGGAGCTGCAGTGTGCTTTGTTCCTCTCTCCATGACTTCTTCCCAAATCTGTGTGCTGTGTAGAGCCCCAGCACTTCTTTACTGAAGGTTTCCCTCAGTTTCCTGGGAAAGTGCTCATTACATTTTTGTTCTGGTTCTTCTCTGTGGTGGAACTGAGTATAGGGCCTCTCTATTCAGCCATTTTGGATTTCCTTCTCTTTCCTTCTTCATTTTTAAAAAACATTTTTAATTTTTAAAAAAAAATTTTTCCCCAAAGAAACCTTTCATTTAAGGAATACAAACTTCATGCATTTCATAAGTACAACTTCAGGAATACAGTGATTCTTCCCACCATACCCCCCTGCCCAGTCTCCCACCCCTCTTCCTTATCCCACTCCCATTCCCAGTCCCATTCTCCACTAAGCTCAATTTTCTATTAGCTTTATACTAAACAAAAAGTTCAACAATCTGTATGAGAAAAACAAACAAATAAAGGCAAAAATAAAACAAAACTTCCTCAACAGTTGAGACAAGGGCTATTCAAAGTCATTGCATCTTGAAGTTAATTTCACTTTTTTTTTTTTTAGAAACTTAATGAACTAAAAGAAGCACCCAATGATGATATGTCTTTTGCGAGAATTTAGACATAATTATAAAACAACTGTTTGAGGACAGAGGTTCTACATGGGAAGTTAGTGCACAGTGACTCTTATTGTTAATTTAACAATTAACACTGATTTTTATGACATCAGTGATCACTTGAGGCACTTTACATGAGCTGTAAAGGCTATGGAAGGCTTTTGAATCCCCAGCTCTATCAATATTTAGACAAGGCCATAAGCAGAGTAGAAGTTGTGGGGAGCAACTGAGACTAGACTAAGTTACTGGAATTAAGACTTATTCTATGCATCTGCTCTCCCAACATATGGCGCTGAGGGAGCAAACAACTACGCAGCTGCCTCATCAGTTTGACTGATAAGCTGCAGGAGCTGATCCTGCTCCTGATTGGAGGAGAGCAGCATGCTCGGCATGTGGGTAGCAGAGTTGGGATTGGTGGAAGAGGACTATAAAGGAGGAGAGAGACAACATGCACCAGGAACATCTGAAGGAACACCTGAGGAACATCTGAGCAGTCCCTGAGAGAGCCGGCCGGTGGTGTGCCGCTCCTCCACGGAAGCGGGGAAAGCGGCAGGGGGCTAACCCGGGAAGAGCTGGGCAGAAAGAACAGCGCAGGGTCTAGTGTCGTTCCTCCGCGAATGGGGGAGCGACAAGAAGTTCTCTCCTCCTCACAGAGAAAAATTCCTCCTTGTTTGATGACCACCTCTTTCCACAGGGATCTCACCCACTGAGGTCTTTCATATAGGACATTTTTTTGTCACAGTTTCTTGGCTTTCCATGCCTGAAATACTGTCATGGCATTTTCAGCCAGACCAGAATGGCTTAAGGGCTGATTCTGAGGTCAGAGTGCTATTTAAAGCAATTAGTATTCTTCTTCTTTTTTAAAGATTTATTTATTTATTTGAAAGGCAGAATTACAGAGAAGCACAGGCTGGCAGAGAGAGAGAGAGAGAAAGAGAGAGAGAGAAATCTTCCATTTGCTGGTTCACTACCTAGATAGCTGCAACAGCTAGCGCTATGCTGATCCGAAGCCAGGAGCCACAAGCCTCTTATGGGTCTCCCATGTGGGTGCAGAGGCCCAAGGACTTGGATCATCTTCTACCACTTTCCCAGGCCATGGCAGAGAGCTGGATCAGAAAAGGAGCAGCTGGGAATCAGACTAGCACCCATATGGGATGCTGGCACTGCAGGCAATGGCCTTACTTGCTATATCACAGTGCGGGCCCCAAGTGATTGTTGTTCTATGGGTCTGCTGTATGGACTGCTTCCCATGTTGGAACAATCATTCCTTTTTTACTTCTATCTATTATTATTACCAGATACTCAGTCCTGTCCATATGATCACTTTAACACTTAAGATGGTATTTATACCACCCACCCTAAGGGGATTTGTGGTCCCATGGCAAGTTTTTAAACTGTTCCTTTAGGCTGACGGCAAGATGGCAGAATAGGAAGGGAGCACACTGATAGTCCGGGGAGAGACAGTTTAATAAAAGTGGAGATACTGCAGGCTCAAGGAAGAGTAGGGGAAGAAACAGCAGAGGAAACTCTTCTGGAACTAGTGATTCACAGTGGACCTGAGTGGAGAGCATGGGAGCCCACAGTTTGGGACACCAGCAGCAGACTCAACACACCAGTGCTGGAACGCGAGGTGAGCCGAACCTCAATAGCCCGAGACACCGGCAAGTAAGCGGAAAGAGGAGACTAGAGGGAATGACCCCGTGGGGAAAAGTTCACCAGGCTAACTGGAAGAAAGAAAGGAAAAAAAGTGACCAATATGGACACGAGTTTCTCTCTCTCCGCTCACTTCTCAAAGGCAAGCAAGACAAAGAGCAGGCGCCATCTTGGACATACTTCATAAGCAGGGCGACCTCAGGTCTGCACCGGCCCTGAGCCTAGCAGAAAAACCTGACTCTGGGGGGTGGTGGTGGTGGTGAATTAACAGGAGATTAGGACCTAGTGAATGTGTGGTGCCACTGAACTGAGACTGAAAAAAGAGACAGGTGGGGGAGAGAACTCATGGAATTCACGTGAGTACTCTCCAGGGACGCTACAATTCGGTAACCTTGGCAACTCAGTGGGAGACTGCAGGAGAATTTGAGCCCACAATGAGGGCAGGACAGATTCCCTGTGTGGTCCTTGGGAAAGAGCTTCTGATCTCTGGCTCCTGTGGGTATATCATTTGCCTGCTAACTACCTCCAATTCCATTCAGCTGTGCAGAATTACTTCCCTTTTGAATCAAAAAACCAAAGAAAGAGAGATTTCCCACGGGTAACCCTGGAGTGTCACCTTTGGCACACCCTTAACCCTGAGGAACCAAACAGAGCTTTCAGGCCACACCCATCTCAAGCCTCTAAGGCTCCGTTAAAAACAGACAGTCCACTTAATCTAGAGTCATACTATAACAAGAAAAAAACACCACGGTGAAGAAACCAAAGAATATCTCCAATATGCCAAACAACAAACACAAAAACCGAGGTAATAAGAACAAGGAAGACACTATGATGCCCCCAAATGAAAAAGACACCCCAATTCAAGATTATGAAGATGATGAGATAGAAGAAATGCAAGAAGCGGATCTCAAAAAATTGATAAGAACATTAAGAAGTTCTCAAAAACAAATTCTTGAACTACAGAAATCCTTAATGGACAAGATAGAAAATCTTTCTCACGAAAATGAAATATAAAAGAGGAATCAAAATGAAATGAAACAACTAGTAGAACATGAAACTGTGATAGTGACGAGAAATCATAATGAAATGAAGAATTCAATAGATCAAATGACAAACACATTAGAGAACCTTAAAAACAGAATGGGTGAAGCAGAAGAGAGAATATCGGACTTAGAAGACAGAGAACAGGAAAGGATACATTCAAACCAAAGAAAAGAAGAGGAAATTAGAAATCTAAAAATATTTTTGGGAATCTACAGGATACTATTAAAAAACCCAACATTCGGGTTCTAGGAGTTCCTGAAGGCATGGAGAGAGAGGGAGGATTAGAATGCCTTTTTAGTGAGATACTAGCAGAAAAATTCCCAGGTTTGGAGAAGGACAGAGACATCCTAGTACAGGAAGCTCATAGAACCCCTAGTAAACATGACCAAAAGAGATCCTCACCACGACACATTATAATTAAACTCACCACAGTGAAACACGAAGAAAAGATCCTAAAATGTGCAAGAGAGAAATGTCGGATTACTTTCAGAGGATCTCCAATTAGACTCACAGCAGACTTCTCATGAACAACATGCTCCTGAATGAACAATGGGTCATAGAAGAAATTAAAAGAGAAATCAAAAATTTTCTGGAAGTAAATGAGGATAACAGCACAACATACCAAAACTTATGGGACGCAGCAAAAGCAGTGTTAAGAGGAAAGTTTATATCAATAGGTGCCTACATCAAGAAATTGGAAAGGCACCAAATAGATGAGCTTTCAACGCATCTCAAGGATCTAGAAAATCTGCAGCAAACCAGACCCAAATCTAGTAGGAGAAGAGAAATAATTAAAATCACAGAAGATATCAACATGATTGAATCAAAAAAAATTACAAAAAATCAGCCAAACGAGGAGCTGGTTTTTTGAAAAAATAAACAAAATTGACACCCCATTGGCCCAACTAACTGAAAAAAGAAGAGAAAAGACCCAAATCAATCAAATCAGAGATGAAAAAGGAAACGTAACAACAGATACCACAGAAATAAAAAGAATCATCAGAAATTACTACAAGGACCTGTATGCCAGCAGACAGGGAAACCTATCAGAAATGGATAGATTCCTGGACTCATGCAACCTACCAAAATTGAACCAGGAAGACATAGAAAACCTAAATAGACCCATAACTGAGACAGAAATTGAAACAGTAGTAAAGGCCCTCCCAACAAAGAAAAGCCCAGGACCAGATGGATTCACTGCTGAATTCTACCAGACATTTAAAGAAGAACTAACTCCAATTCTTCTCAAACTATTCAGAACAATTGAAAAAGAGGGAATCCTCCCAAATTCTTTCTATGAAGCCAGCATCACCTTAATTCCTAAGCCGGAAAGAGATGCAGCATTGAAAGAGAATTACAGACCAATATCCCTGATGAACATAGATGCAAAAATCCTCAATAAAATTCTGGCCAATAGAATGCAACAACACATCAGAAAGATCATCCACCCAGACCAAGTGGGATTTATCCCTGGCATGCAGGGATGGTTCATTGTGTTCAAAACAACGTGATACACCACATTAACAGACTGCAGAAGAAAAAGCATATGATTATCTCAATAGATGCCGAGAAAACATTTGATAAAATACAACACCCTTTCATGATGAAAATTCTAAGCAAACCGGGTATGGAAGGAGCATTCTTCAATAGAATCAAAGCAATTTATGAAAAACCCACGGCCAACATCCTATTGAATGGGGAAATGTTGGAAGCATTTCCACTGAGATCTGGTACCAGACAGGGATGCCCACTCTCACCACTGCTATTCAATATAGTTCTGGAAGTTTTAGCCAGAGCTATTAGGCAAGAAAAAGAAATTAAAAGGATACAAATGGGGAAGGAAGAACTCAAACTATCCCTCTTTGCAGATGATAGGATTCTTTATTCAGGGGACCCAAAGAACTCTCCTAAGAGACTATTGGAACTCATAGAAGAGTTTGGCAAAGTAGCAGGATATAAAATCAAGGCACAAAAATCAACAGCCTTTGTATACAAAGGCAAAGCCATGGCTGAGAAAGAACTTCTAAAATCAATCCCATTCACAATAGCTACAAAAACAATCAAATACCTTGGAATGAACTTAACCAAGAACGTTAATGAACTCTACGATGATAATTACAAAACCTTAAAGAAAGAAATAGAAGAGGATACCAAAAAATGGAAAAATCTTCCATGCTTATGGATTGGAAGAATCAATAATATAAAACTGTCCATTCTCCCAAAAGCATTTTACATATTCAATGCAATACCAATCAAAATACCGAAGACATTCTTCTCAGATCTGGAAAAAATGATGCTGAAATTCATATGGAGACAGAGGAGACCTCGAATAGCTAAAGCAATCTTGTACAAAAACAAAGCCGGAGGCATCACAATACCGGATTTCAGGACATACTACAGGGCAGTTGTTATCAAAACAGCATTGTACTGGTACAGAAACTGATGGATAGACCAATGGAACAGAATAGAAACACCAGAAATCAATCCAAACGTCTACAGCCAACTCATATTTGATCAAGGATCCAAAACCAATCCCTGGAGTAAGGACAGTCTATTCAATAAATGGTGCTGGGAAAACTGGATTTCCACGTGCAGAACCATGAAGCAAGACCCCTACCTTCCACCTTACACAAAAATTCACTCAACATGGATTAAAGACTTAAATCTATGACCCGACACCATCAAATTATTAGAGAGCACTGGAGAAACTCTGCAAGATATAGGTACTGTCAAAGACTTCTTGGAAAAGACCCCAGAAGCACTGGCAGTCAAAGCCAAAATTAACATTTGGGATTGCATCAAATTGAGAAGTTTCTGTACTGCAAAAGAAACAGGAGAGTGAAGAGGCAACCAACAGAATGGGAAAAAATATTCTCAAACTATGCAACTGATAAAGGGTTGATAACCAGAATCTACAAAGAAATCAAGAAACTCCACAACATCAAACCAAACAACCCACTTAAGAGCTGGGCCAAGGACCTCAATAGACATTTTTCAAAAGAAGAAATCCAAATGGCCAACAGACACATGAAAAACTGTTCAAGATCACTAGCAATCAGGGAAATGCAAATCAAAACCACAATGAGGTTTCACCTCACCCCAGTTAGAATGGCTCACATTCAGAAATCTACCAACAACAGATGCTGGTGAGGATGTGGGGAAAAAGGGACACTAACTCACTGTTGGAGGGAATGCGAATTGGTTAAGCCACTATGGAAATCAGTCTGGAGATTCCTCAGAAATCTGAATATAACCCTACCATTCAACCGAACCATACCACTCCTTGGAATTTACCGAAAGGAAATGAAATTGGGAAACAAAGAAGCTGTCTGCACATTAATGTTTATTATAGCTCAATTCACAATAGCTAAGACCTGGAACCAACCCAAATGCCCATCAACAGTAGACTGGATAAAGAAATCATGGGACATGTACTCTATAGAATACTGTACAGCAATCAAAAACAACGAAATCCGATAATTTGCAACAAGATGGAGGAATCTGGAAAACATCATGCTGAGTCAATTAAGCCAGTCCCAAAGGGACAAATATCATATGTTCTCCCTGATCAGCAACAACTAACTGAGCACCAAAGGGGAAACCTGTTGAAGTGAAATGGACACTATGAGAAACAGTGACTTGATCAGCTCTTGTCCTGTTGATGTACAATGTAATACTTTATCCATTTTAGTATTTTTTTTTGTTCTAGTACTATTGATTGAACTCTAATTAACACACAATTATTCTTAGGTGTTTAAGTTTTAACTGAAAAATGATCCCTGTTAAATATAAGAGTGGGAATAAGAGTGTGAAGAGATGCACAATTTGGGACATGCTCAATCGGACTTGCCCCAAATGGTGGAGTTAGAATCATGCCAGGGGATCCCAATACAATCTCATCAAAGTGGCATGTACCAATGCCATCTCACTAGTCCAAGTGATCAATTTCAGTTCACAATTAATCACACTGATAGGTCTAAGAGTCAAAGGGATCACACAAACAAGTCTAGTGTCTGCTAATACTAGCTGATAGAATCAAAAAGGGAGAGAATGATCCATCATGGAAAGCGAGATACACAGCAGACTCATAGAATGGCAGATGTGCTAAATAGCACTCTTGCCTCAGAATCATCCCTTAAGGCATTTGGATATGGCTGAAGAGCCCATGAGAGTATTTTAGGCATGGAAAGCCAAGACACCAAGGAAAAAAAAAAAAAAGGAAAAAAAGGAAGACCTAAATGGAAGGTCTCTGCAAGTGAGATCCCAATGGAAAGAACGGGGCCATCAAAGAAGGAGGTACTTTTCTCTGAAGGGAGGAGAGAACTTCCACTTTGACTATGACCCTGTCGGAATAAGATCGAAGTCGGCGAACTCAAAAGGCTTCCATAGCCTTGGCAACTCACGACTAGAGCCTAGGGAGATTACTGATGCCATAAACAAGAGTGTCAAATTGTTAAGTCAACAACAGGAGTCACTGTGTACTTACTTCTCATGTGGGATCTGTCCTTAGTGTGTTGTCCAATGTGAATTAATGCTATAACTAGTACTGAAACAGTATTTTACACTTTGTGTTTCTGTGTGGGTGCAAACTGATGAAATCTTTCCTTAATATATACTGAATTGATCTTCTGTATATAAAGATAATTGAAATGAATCTTGATGTGAATGGAATGGGAGAGGGAGTGGGAGATGGGAGGGGTGTGAGTCGGAAGGAAATTATGGGGGGGGAGCCATTGTAATCCATTATCTGTACTTTGAAAATTTATATTTACAAATAAAAAATAAATAAAAAAAATATATACTTGCATGCAGGAAAAAAAATAAACTGTTCCTTTAGAAGTAAGTCCCTAGGAATATATGCAGAACTTTACATCTTTACAGTTATAAACTTCATGCACTTCATAATTCCATGTTTAGGAACATGGTGATGCTTCCTACGATGCCCACTCTCCCACCCATACTCCCACCCCTCTTCTTCCCTCTCTTATTCTGATTCTTATTTTTCACTGAGATCTATTTTAAATTGACTTTATACACATATGTTTAACTCTATGTTAAGTAAAAAGTTCAATAAATAGTATAAAAAAACTGTTCCTCAATAGTCAAGACAAGGGCTGTTCATATCATTGCTTCTTGAAGTGTCAATTTTGCTTCTACAGATTGCCTTTTAGATGCTCTATTAGTTATCATAGGTCAGGGAGAACATATGGTATTTGTCTCTTTGGGACTGGCTTATTTTACTAAGTATGTTGTATTCCAGATTCATCCATTTTGTTGTAAATGACTGGATTTCATTTTTTTTACCAATGTGTAGTATTCCAAAGTGTACATATCCCATAATTTTTTAATGTAGTCATCAGTTGATGGGCATTTGGATTGATTCCATGTCTTAGCTACTGTGAATTGAGCTGCAGTAAACCTGAGGGTGCAGATAACTCTCACATGTAGTGATTTCATTTCCCTTGAGTAAATTCCCACGAGTGAGATGACTGGGTCATATGGTAGGTCTATATTCAGGTATCTGAGGTATCTCCAAACTGTCTTCCATAGTGGCTTTACCAGTTTGCATTCCAATCAACAGTGGATTAGGGTACCTTTTCCCCAGATCCTGACCAGCAACTGTTGTTTGTTGATTTCTGTATGAAAGCCATTCTAACTGGGGTGAGGTGAAACCTCATTGTGGTTTTTATTTGCATTTGCCTGAGGGCTAGTGATACTGAGCATTTTTTAATGTGTCTGTTGGCCATTTGGATTTCCTCTTTTGAAAAATGTGTGTTCAAGTCCTTTGCCCATTTCTTCGCTGGGTTACTTGTTTTGTTGTTGTAGAATTTCTTGATCTTTTTATTTATTCTGATTATTAATCCTTTATCAGTTGAATAGTTTGTAAATAATATTTCCCATTCCATTGGTTGCCTCTTCACTTTGCTGAGTGTTTCTTTTGCAGTACAGAAGCTTTTCATTTGATGTAATCCCATTTGTTATTTTTGGCTTTGATTGTTTATGCCTGTGAGTTCTTTTCAAAGAATTCTTTGCCTGTGCCAGTGTCATGCAAGGTATCCCCAATGTTCTGTAATAATTTGATGTTCTCAGGTCATAGATTTAGGTCTTTAATCCATTTTGAGTGAATTTTTATATAAGGTATAAAGTAGGGCTCTTGTTTCATACTTCTGCATATGGAAATCGAGTTCTCTTGTCACTTTATTGAAGAGACTGTCCTTGATCTAGGGATTGATTTTAGCTTTGTTGGCAATATAAGTTGTTTGTAGATGCTTGAATTGATTTCTGGGGTTTCTTTTCCATTAGTCTATCCATCTGTTTTTGTACCAGTACCAGGTTGTTTTGATTACAACTGCCCTGTAATATGTCTTAAATATGGTACTGTGATGCCTCTGGCTTTGTTTTTGTTGTATAAGATTGTTTTAGCTATTCGGAATCTTCTATGTTTCCATGTGAATTTCAGCAACATTTTGTCTATATCTGCGAAGAAGGTCCTTGATATATTGTCAGAGTTACACAGAGAGAGGAGAAGCAGAGGGGGAGAGAGAGAGAGATAGGTCTTCCATCCGATGGTTCACTCCCCAGTTATCTGCAATGGCTGGAGATGCACCAATCCGAAGCCAGGAGCCAGGAGCTTCTTCCTGGTTTCCCACATGGGTGTAGGGGCCCAAGGACTTGGGCCATCTTTACTGCTTTCCCAGGCCATAGCAGAGAGCTGAATTGGAAGTGGAACAGCCGGGTCTCAAACTGGTGCCCATATGGGATGCTGGCGCTTCAGGCCAGGGCATTAACCTACTGTGCCCATCCCATAAGGTTTTTATTCATTTATTTATTTGACAGTTAGAGTTATAGACAGTGAGAGAGAGAGAGAGAGACAGAGAGAAAGATCTTCCTTCTGTTGGTTCACTACCCAAGTGGCTGCTACAGCCGGCACTGTGCTGATCCAAAGCCAGGAGGCTGGTGCTTCTTCCTGGTCTCCTTGGGCCATCCTTCACTGCCCTCCCAGGCCACAGAAGAGAGTTGGACTGGAAGAGGAGCAACTGGGACCAGAACTGGTGCTGGTTCCAATCCCATAAGTTTTAATATGTTATATTGTTACCTTTTGTTTCTAGAAATTTTTTCATTTCTCTTTTGATTTTTTCTATGACCCACTGTTCATTCAGGAGCATGTTGTTCATTTTCCATGTGTTTGCATATGTTCTAGAGATTCCAGAGTTGCTGATTTCCAGCTTCATTCCTTTGTGGTCCGAGAAGATGCATGGCATGATTTTTGTTTTTTTGAATTTGCTGTGATTTGCTTTATGGCCTAGCATGTGGTCAATCCTAAAAGTTCCATGTCTGGTGAGAAGAATGTGTATTCTGTAACTGTAGGACGAAAAGTTCTGTAGGCATCTGTTTGGTTCATTTGATCTATAGTGTCGAGTAACTGGTGTTTCCTTGCTCATTCTGTCTGATCTCACCATTGCTGAAAGGCGTATTGAAGTCTCCCATTACTATTTTATTTGAGTCTATGTCTCCCTTTAGGTCCCTTTACATTTTTAAATAGCCAGGTGTCCTGTAATTAGGTGCACATGTTTATAATAGTTACATCTTCCTCTTGAATTCATCTCTTAATGATTGCATAGTACCCTTCTTGTCTCTTTTAACAATTTTTTGTTACAGCTTATTTTGTGTTGTATTAGGATGGCTACACCAATACTTTTTTGCTTTCTGTTAGCATGAAATATCTTTTCCATCCTTTCATTTTCAGTCTGTGTGCATCCTTGTGGGTGAGATGTGTTTCTTGTAGGCAGCATATAAATATTTTTTCTAATGTGACTTTTTTTTTAATGTGACTATTTTTCAATGTGACTATTGATAAGTAACTATTTTGCTCTGCCATTTTTCCATAAATATTTCTATTTTTTACTTTTGATTTCCTTTGTACTTTTACTGGGAGATTTTCTGCATTCCTGTTTTCTGTAGTGATGACCATGTTTCTGTATTTCTCTATGAAGCATCTCCTTAAGTATCTTTTGCAAGGCTGGAAGGCTGGTGACAAATTCTTTCAATTTCTGGTTGTTATGGAAGGCCTTTGTTTTTTGTTTTTTTTTTTTTTGACAGGCAGAGTTAGACAATGAGAAATGAGAGAGAGACACAGAGAAAAGGATCTTCTTTCTGTTGGTTCACCTCCCAAATGGCTGCTACGGCCAGTGTGCTGCGCCGATCCGAAGCCAGGAGCCAGGTGCTTCCTCCTGGTCTCCCATGCAGGTGCAGGGCCCAAGCATTTGGGCCATCCTCCACTGCCTTCCTGAGTCTTTCCACACAGCCTCAGTGTTTTCACAGTCCTGCACACGAACCTCCCACAATCAGGAGCACCTAGCCCCCATCAGTTCTACCTGCCAGACTCAGGAGTCTCCACTTGGCTGGTTGCTGCACAGGGACATGAGCTGGCACAGCTGTTATGTATGTCCAAAATGGTGCCCACTCTCTATCAGCTTGTTACAGAGTTCTGATGCAGAGTGATTGGGGTGGGAGAATCATCCCCCCCCCTCCTTTTATTTCTCCTTTAGATTGGAAGGTACACTATCCCCCACAGGGCTCCAAGCCAGATTTGCTCCAGGCTTTTCCTGGAGCATTATCACCAGTAGCTTGGGCTGCTGCAGTCTGGTCTCACCTTACTCTTCACAGATGGTGCCAAGGCTCTTGGCTGCTGGGGTCGTGATTTGTGCGTGTCCACACCTTTCACATAGTTCAGCTGTGTCTCTCTAATTTGCGTGGAATTTCCTCTGCCCTTTTCTCCCTAACTCTTCCCTGAGACTGCACTCTCTCCACTTTTTTAAAACTATCTTCTGGACCAGAGCAGTGGGCTCCCTCTCTGCTCTGCCATCTTAACCCTGAACACTTCTTCATTTTAAAGGTTCATTTTATTTATTTGAAAGGCAGAGTTACAGAGAGAGAGAGAGAGAGAGACAAAAGGAGAGATAGAGAGCTCTTCCATCCACTGGTTCACTCCCCAAATGGCTGCAACAGCAGGGGCTGATCCAGGCAGAAGCCAGAGCCAGGAACTTCATCCAGATCGCCCATGTTGGGGAAGGGGCTCAAGGACTTGGGCCATCCTCTGCCACTTTCCCAGGTGAATTAGCAGAGAGCTGTATCAGAAATGGAGCAGCAGAGATTCCAACTGGTGCCTATATGGGATGCCTGTGCTGCAAGTGGCACTTAACATTTTGTGCCACAGCCCAAATATGAGGGTACTTCTGTTGTGGGGAACTTGACACCCTCAGGCTGGGTTTATGTTGAGCTATTGCCTCTATGTGAAGAAACAGGTCAAGGAGGAGGCATAGACAGAGGTATACAGGAAAGCAAGATTTATTTAAAGGGACAGTACATACTGAGATGTGAGTGCAGGGAAGCTCAGGAGAAAGAATGAGCTGTAATGTGCAAGATTTGGATCATCCGTTTTTAGAGTGGGGTGGTGCTGGGGTGATGCCTAATTGAATATTCAGAGGAGTCAGAGTTTGGGGCAGGGTGCAGTGCTTGTGGAAATCTCTAGGAAACTGGCATGACATCTGGTCCATGATACAAAGTGAGGCTAAGGGGTGAAGTAGATGTGCCAAGCCTACATCCATGTTGGATTGGCGTGGAAAGGGTTTTAGTTCAGGCTGTTTGTGTACTAGTGGTTACTTAGCTCCTCTTTGCTCACTGCCTGCCCACATCACGTCCAAAAGTTTGTGGAAATTGGAATTAATGATAAGTTTATTTTGTTCCAAAAATTTTGAAATCCGTGTGTAATTTTTTTGTAATATGAGTTTTCCATAGACTTTTTGAAGACTCATCATGTGCATGGATTTCAAAATTGTTTTGCACCAAAATAATTTTTAAATTTCATTTCTACAAAGTTTTTAAGGATTTATTTATTTATTTGAAAGAGTTGCAGAGAGAGGAAGAGAGACAGACAAGAAAGCGAGATCCTCCATCCGCTAGTTCATTCCCCAAATGGCTGCAACGGCCAGAGCTGGGCTGATCCGAAAATGGAATCAAGAGCCAGGAGCTTCATTTGGATCTTCCACGTGGGTGCAGGGGCCCAAGCACTTGGAACATCTTCCACTGCTTTCCCAGGCACATTAGCAGGGAGCTGGATTGAAAGTGGAGCAGCTAGGACGTGACCTGGCACCCATACAGGATACTGGTGCTACAGGTAGAGGCTTTACTCACTATGCCACAGTGCTGGCCCCTCCACAAACTGAAAGACTCTTATATTTTCTAAGGACTATCTGTTGCTTAACTAAAGTACCAGGAAATGTGACACCAATATTACAACATTATCACCTACTGCATAATTTTTATTTGAACCTCAAAAATTATTCTTGTAATTCACTAATAGCTTTCCCTCCTTTGGTTTAGAATACAGTCAGGGTCACAGATTTATTAATTGTCATGTCTTTTAGTTTCCTTTAATTTGAAGCAATTCCTGAGTCTTGTCTTCCTTTTTTTTTTTAAAGATTTATTTATTTTGAAAGATTTACAGTGAGAGAAGGGAAAGGGAGGGATAGAGAGAGAGAGAGAGTGATATATATATATATATAGAGAGAGAGAGAGAGAGAGAGAGAGAGAGAGAATCTTCCATCTACTGGTTCAAGATCCAGATGCCTGCAACTGCCAGGGCTGGGCTAGGCTGAAGCCAAGAGCCAGGAGATTCATATAAGTCTCTCATATGTATAGCAGGGGTCCAAATACTTGCACCATCTTCTGCTGATTTTCCAGGCCATTATCGGGGAGCTGGATCAGAAGTGGAGCAGTCCAAATGGGATGCTGGCATTGCACGCAGTGGCTTAGCATGCTGTGCCCCTATACTGGCTCCAGTCTTTTCTTTTATGATCTTAACACTTTTGATGAGTAAAGATAGTAACTTTGTATAGTATCCTTCAGCTTGTATTTCTTCTGTGTTTCTTCCTAATTGACTTCATGTTTGTTCTTTTTATGGTAATGTCTTAGAATTGGTATTGTGCTTTCTGCATATCATATCAAGAAGCATGTAATGTCAATTTGTTTCATTATCAGTGACGTTAACTTTGATTACTTTTATAAATTTATGTTTACTAGTTTAATCTACGGTTAAGTTATTTTCCCTTTGTAATTAATAGGTAATTTGCAAGAAATTATGCTTGATCTATGTAAATATTTTGCTTATCAAGTATGGTTTCATACTCTAGTTTTAGGGGAGTTTGTTTCTATATCATTTTAGCACTTTTTGATTTTCTGGCATGACAAAGTGTTCCAGGCTCATTTTATAGTTTCCCTTCCTCAGTCAGACTCGGCCATTTCATGCAAGATTCCTGATAACTTTTAGTAAAAAAAAATAATATTGAGATCTAAATGTTTGATGTGCTCATTTCTCTTGTGGGCTTCTTGTTATGAAGTATATCTGCACACATATGTTGATACCTCTCTGTCAGATCATATGTGTGTGTATATATATTTATATATATAGAAGTTGTGTATTATATAATAATTATATACAGTTAGTCCATACCTATACCTCCAATTCCAATTCAATACTACAAGAATCACAAAGTGTCCGTAAATGGCCCAAACTTGGCCAGGGAACCTAGAACTCAATCCAGATTTTTCCCTCATGAATGATGAAAACCCAATTGCATGACTCATTACAACTATTTTCCAGGGTCTGCTTTAATAGGAAGCTGGAATTAGGACCTGGAGTCATGTATAAAACCCAAGTATTCTGATGTGGGCATCCAAGTGATGTCTTTTGTTTTTTGACAGGCAGAGTGGACAGTGAGAGAGAGAGACAGAGAGAAAGGTCTTCCTTTGCCGTTGGTTCATCCTCCAATGGCCGCCACGGCCAGTGCGCTGCGGCCGGCGCACCGCGCTGATCCAATGGCAGGAGCCAGGTGCTTATCCTGGTCTCCCATGGGGTGCAGAGCCCAAGTACTTGGGCCATGCTCCACTGCACTCCCTGGTCACAGCAGAGAGCTGGCCTGGAAGAGGGGCAACCGGGACAGAATCCGGCGCCCCGACCGGGACTAGAACCCGGTGTGCCGGCACTGCAAGGCGGAGGATTAGCCTAGTGAGCCGCGGCACTGGCCCCAAGTGATGTCTTATCTGCTAGACCAAACACGTGCACCTGCACTGACATTCTTAGCAGCTCTATCATAGGGTTCCTGTATATTGATTTTGAGGTCAAATAAAACTCAAGATCTTTTCACACTGTTGTTGAGCAGGGTTTGCTACCTCTTTCTTTTTCTTAACTTTTCTTTCTTAACTTCTCTTTCTTTTCTTATTTTTTTTTTAATTTTTTAAAAGAGTGTGTTTATTTATTTGAAAGTCAGAGTGACACAGAGAGAGAGGAGAGGCAGAGGGAGACAGAGAGAGAGAGAGAGGTCTTCCATCCGATGATTCACTCCCCAATTGGCCACAACGGCCAGAGCTGTACTGATCTGAAGCTAGAAGCCAGGAGCTTCTTCCGGGTCTCCCAAGTGGGTGTAAGGGCCCATGGACTTGGGCCATCTTCTACTGCTTTCCCAGGCCATAGCAGAGAGATGGATTGGAAGTGGAACAGCCGGGTCTAGAACCAGCGCCCATATGGGATGCCAGCGCTTCAGGCCAGGGTGTTAACATGCTGCACCACAGCTCCTTCCTTCCTTCCTTCCTTCCTTCCTTCCTTCCTTCCTTCCTTCCTTCCTTCCTTCCTTCCTTCCTTCTCTTGCTCTCTCTCATTCTCTCACTCTCTCACTCTCGTTGAAGATTTATTTATTTATTTTTTATCTGCCGACTCACTCCCCAAATGGCCACAATGGCTGAGGATGGCCAGGCTGGAGCTAGGAGTCAGGAGCTACTTCCAAGTGTCCCATGTAAAAGCAGAAGCCCAAGCACTTGGGCCAAGATCCACGGCTTTCCCAGGTACATTCCACCTTTCCACTTCCAGGGAGCTGGATTTGAACTTGAATAGCTGCGAATAGAACCATTACCCATATGTGATGCCAGTGCTGCAGATAGTGGCTTAACCCATTGTACCACAGCACTGGCCCCAAGTCCCTCCTTCTGAAATTTTTAAAAATTATATTGAATACATATTTGTGAAATTTTCTCATGGTAATATAAGACCACCATTCATTGTCTTCAAATTCATTGTGCTCTTGTTTGGCTACTAGCTGTTCCTACAAATTATCTGTTAAGTAAAGGTTTTATAATATGCCTTCTGGGTACTTTGACTGGTCTTCTCAACAGGTCAGGAAAAGCCAAGTTGTAGGCTGCTGTTGGGGGGCAGGGATAAACTTGGGAATGCAATTGACATTGAGATTATTTCTTATTATATTATCTTATATTATAAAATATTGGAGTGGGGAATTTCAGGCCTATGGGCCTTATAAGGCCTGTTAAATCATTTAGGCTGGCCTTGCCCAACGACAGGTGGGACTAGAAATTTAATAAATCTATAGTAGGCTAATTTTTTAAAATTCATAATTTTGTATGCTCTAGGAATGATGTTATAGATATCTAATGGCCTAAGGCTGATGCTTAGTAAGCTAACCCTCTGCTGCTGGCATCCCATATGGGTGCTGGTTCATATCCTGGCTCCTCCTCTTCCAATCTAGCTATCTGTTGATGACCTGGGACAGCAGCAGAAGATGGCCTGAGTACTTGGGCTCCTGCACCCATGTAAGAGACCTAGGAGAAGCTCTTGGCTCCTGGCTTTAGATCTGCCTAGCTCTGGTGGTTGCAGCCATTTGGGGAGTAAACCAGTGGATGGGAGACCTTTCTCTCTGTCTCTCCCTCTGTCTGTAACTCTACATCTAAAATAAATAAATGTTAAAAATAATCCAGTGTCCCTTGGCGGAAGAAAAGTTCCTCATCTCTGAATGATAACTGGGAGTTAGGTACCAGAAACTAAATTAATAGAAAGAAAGAAAGGAAGAAAGGAAGAAAGGAAGAAAGAGGAAGAGAGAAAGAAAGAAAGAAAGAAAGAAAGAAAGAAAGAAAGAAAGAAAGAAAGAAAGAAAGAAAGAAAGAGGAAGAGAGAAAGAGAGAAAGAAAGAAAGAAAGAAAGAAAGAAAGAAAGAAAGAAAGAAAGGAAGGAAAGAAGGAAGGAAGGAAGGAAGGAAGGAAGGAAGGAAGGGAGGGAAAGGAAAGGAAAGGAAAGGAAAGGAAAGGAAAGGAAAGGAAAGGAAAGGAAAGGAAAGGAAAGGAAAGGAAAGGAAAGGAAAGGAAAGGAAAGGAAAGGAAAGGAAAGGAAAGGAAAGGAAAGGAAAGGAAAGGAAAGGAAAGGAAAGGAAAGGAAAGGAAAGGAAAGGAAAGGAAAGGAAAGGAAAGGAAAGGAAAGGAAAGGAAAGGAAAGGAAAGGAAAGGAAAGGAAAGGAAAGGAAAGGAAAGGAAAGGAAAGGAAAGGAAAGGAAAGGAAAGGAAAGGAAAGGAAAGGAAAGGAAAGGAAAGGAAAGGAAAGGAAAGGAAAGGAAAGGAAAGGAAAGGAAAGGAAAGAGAAGAAAGAAAGAAAGAAAAAGAAAGAAAGAAAGAAAACACATTCAGGTAAAAAACATGGTCAAGATTTAAGAAAAGACAAGAGATGTAGATTCCAGTCTCTCGATGGTTCTCATGAAGCCTTGGAAGTTCTAATTCATCAGTTTCATCCTTGCCCTCTTTTCTTCTCATGTTATGCATTCTTCATGGGTATCTAATTAACTTCAATATCTTCAAACTCTCCAACTACTATGTTATAGTGGAGACTGCTGGCTGTTCTTTCTTCCATAATAATAATGCAATTTTAGCTCTTTGTGCCAAGCAGGCTTTTCAATTGCAGTAGAATGTGGTGGTTCTTGATGTGAAATATGATTGACATATTTGCAGTTCTCCACTTACTTGCTCAAGAGGAATTCTCCATCCTCAAATTTCCATTCTTTTGTCTAAGCAAAGATGCTAGAGAAACTCCATGTTGAGCATTAGAAAGCTTCCATCAAACCTGTATGCCACATGGTAGAGAGCTACTCACCAACCTGAAATGCCCATGCTAGTATTTTACTTACATGAGAAACATGTTCCATTTTCTTTCAGCAATTTCATTTCCTGTCTCTCTCCTGAGTACCATATATGTAAATAATAGATATTGTTATTTTTTATTATTTTCGTGTCATGACTCTTAACATTTCTTTTTTTGTTTTAAAGATTTATTTATTTGAGAGGTAGAGTTACAGACAGAGAGAGGGAGAGTCAAAGAGAAGGGTCTTCCATCCACTGGCTCACTTCCCAAATGGCTGCAATGGCCAGAGCTGAGGCAATCCATGGCCAGGATCCAGGAGCTTCTTCCAGATCTCCCACCTGGGGGACCATCTTCTGCTGATTTCCCAGACTATCAGCAGAGAGCTGGATTGGAAGAGGAGGAGCCAGGACACAAACTGGCGACCAAATGGGAAGCTGGCACCACAGACAGAGGCTTAACCCACTATGCCACTGTGCTGGCCCCTTGAAATATCTTTCTTTGTTCCTTTATTTTTTATTTGGCAGGTAGAATTGTAGACAGAGAGAGAGACAGAGAGAAAGGTCTTCCTTCCATTGGCTCACTCCCCAAATGGCCACTACTGCCGGAGCTGTGCCAGTCTGAAGCCAGGAGCCAGGTGCTTCTTCCTGGTCTCCCATGCAGGTGCAGAGGCCCAAGCACTTGGGCCATCCTCCACTGCCCTCTTGGGCCACAGCAGAAAGCTGTACTGGAAGAGGAGCAACTGGGACTAGAACCCAGCACCCATATGGGATGCCAGTGCTGCAGGAGGAGGATTAACGAAGTGAGCCATGGAACCGACCCTTGAAATTTCTTAATGGATTATAATTGCCTCTAGAATAAAATCAAAATCCTTAGTTGGGGAGGAGGCCGGCATAGCAGGTAAAGCTACAGCTTGCGGTGCTGGCATACCATATGGACGCTGGTTCGAGTTCTGGCTGCTCCACTTCCAATCCAGCTCTCTGCTATGGGCTGGGAAAGCGGTGGAAAATGGCCCCAGTCTTGGGCTCCTGCACCTGTGTGGGTGACCTGGAAGAAGCTCCTAGCTCCTGGCTTTGGATCAGCCCAGCCATGGCTGTTGTGACCATTTGGGGAGTGAACCAGCAGATGGAGGATATCCCTCCCTCCCTCCCTTCCTCCCTCTCTCCCTCCCTCTCTCTCTCTCCCTCTCTCCCTCTCTCCCTCTCTCCCTTTCTCTCTCTCTCTGCCTCTGCCTCTCAAATAAATAAATAAATCTTTTAAAAAATTCCATACTGAGCATAGGAATATTCTGTAATCTGGTCCTCACTTAATTCTCTAGATTTCTCTTCTTGTCCCGTTCACAGCCAATATGTAGGTATATTGGAACGTCTGTAGTTTCCTGGAGATCCCTGACTCCCTCATACCTCTTTGTGCATGCTGATGCCTTGGCACTAAACATGTTATTTCATGGTTTTCCGCTGAATCTTATTATTCATTCATTTTTCAAGTCACAATTTAAATATTATCTCTTCTAAGAATTGTTCATGGGGCTGTTGCCTGCTACACCAGCATCCCATATGCGGGGTGGTTCATGCCATGGATGCTTCACTTCCAACTCAGCTCCCTGCCAATGGCCTCGGAAAAGCAGCAGAAGATGGCCCAAGTGCTCAGTCCTGCTGCTCACATTGGAGTCCCAGAAGAAGATCCTGACTCTTGCTTCCGCCTGGCTCTGCACTGGCCATTGAGGATATCTGGAGAGTGAACCAGCGGATGGAACATCTCTCTCTCTCTCTGTATCCTTCTCTCCAGCTTTGTAACTCTGATTTTCAAAATAAAACAAGAAAAAAAAAGAGAAAGCTTTCCATGATGTCTTGTGATCTATTTTAAGTGCATATTCTTCAATAGCACTTCCTTGGCACTCTGTTTTCCTGTACTGAGGCAACTAGGATAATATATCATAGATGTTTATTAACAGTGCAGATATGCTTTTTGTTTTTTCTTGGATCATCTTCCTTTCTTTAGGACATTTCCGCAGTTGGCGGTCTTTAGTGGAATTGTTTATATGAATCTTCACCCTATTTATCATTTTTGATAGAAATATGCCCAGAGACTGGTCTGAGACACTTATATCTTTTAGAATTAAGAGATAAAATTATGTTTAATTAATATGAGTTCAAGACTTATAAAACATGGAATTTGGCAGCCAGAGTTCATGCCTTAGAAAGGAAAACAGGAATAAAAAAGATAATATATAAGCAGAGAAAGTGATTCTGTAAAAAGATTGGAACTGATACTTGGAGTGAAATGGAACTGAAAACAAAAGAGTAGCTCTCAAGAATTTCAGCTTGGACTAATCGCTTAAGTTGAAAAATCTCTGTAAATGACAGAGACACAATTCATGTTTTCACATTCAACTTTTTATTTTGAACTTAATAATAAATGATGGAATTCATCCACATGATCACTAGGTTAATAAATGGCATTAAAAATAAAAAACAGCTGAAGTGATATCATTTTTGGCTAAGATTCTTCTCATATTTAGTCCAGAATGGCAGTGATTGATAACTAGTGTTTATACAGAAATCATTTCTTTCTAAAGCCATAGACTAATTAATGTAAGAAGCTGAAAAGATATTCTGTGTTTCAGATACTATTATTGGATAAATTATAAATTAAGAAACCAATCTTGCAAAGACTAGTTAGCTTTAACATTTTTAAGGTCTCAAACCCCAATATTCCAGAGAATATATTAACTTCCGTGTGTGTTTATGATGTGGTTTGAGCTTTATTACATCTTTGCTTTGTTTCTCCACCTCCTTTTTCTTTCTGTTCAGTTTTATATTTCACATAGATTTGTATATTTCAGAAAAATTAAATTCCTAAAAGTTTTAAGATATAAAATTAGCTGTCCTGAAATTTGAGTGTCATTTGAGGGGCATTCTGCTAGAAAAACACTGAGTGAATCATAAGAGGGCCAAGGTTCTACACTCAGTTCTGCTACTATTTAACTAAATAAACTTAGGTAAGCCAGTTTACTGGAATTCTCCTGCCTTCAGTTATCACATCTCTAAAGTAAGAATCACAGTCTGTTTCTTACTCACCTTGGAGTTGTAGCAATCATATGTGCACTTCGAAAATGCTAAGTGTTTATCTATAAGGTCTTATTACTATTTTACAGCATCATATTTGCTAGGATTAATTGGAGTGATCTGTCATCCCAAAGAAATTATACTGTGCTAGTCACTTGTTTTGTCTGCACAAGCAAGGATGCTTCCAATTACATCCTGCAGTCATTAAAAGCACAAACTTAGTTTTCTCAACTGCAAAATGGGATTTAGTAATTATACAAAAAATGGAATTAAAAATAATTTATCACAACTGCTGATAAAAGTAAGGCCTCAAAAACAAGTGTGTGCAGAAGTAAATGTTCATGCTGCTTTTTGACCTGGAGCAGTCAAATGGACTTTGAGGAAGGGGATTAGAATTAGGAATGTGAAGCTGACCAGGTGTGGAAATGTGTCCCAGGTGTAGAGTTTCACAGGAAGTCATCTCCTCCCTTTCCCCTAACATTCTGTTAGAGCATGGAATGATCTGCTTCCCTGTGTGTGTCTCCTTAGACAAATCCTTAGAGGAGGATTATTATTGGTCATAAGGTTCTGCTAAATGTCAGACAATCAGATGGCATTTTACTGACTACCATTTCCCAACAACATTTTACACATAGGAATTTTTAACCAATGTTTTTGTTAAACATTGTAGAGCTAATCCAGTACACATTTAAGAAACATTTAACCAGCCCTAGCTAGTTTATTTAAGGTCTTTCTGCAAATATTTACAAAAAGCTATTGTTAAAACTTCACCTGTATTCTAATAAAATGGGGAAATAAAATATATATTAGATATGTATATAGCTTTATGTGACAATGTACAAGAAATACATGGGAAAAATAATAAAAATAGTACATAATACATACTATTTTATAGATATGCTCTTTTTTTAAAAAAAGATTATTTATTTGACAGGCAGAGTTAGAGAGAAGGAGATATGTACAGAGAGATTTTCTGTCGTCTGGTTCACTCCCCCAAATGGCCATAATAGCCAAGGCTGGGCCAGGCCCTAGCCAGGAACTTGGAACTCCAACTGGGTCACCCACATAGATGGCAGTGGCTAAGTACTCAGGCCATCCTCCACTGCTTTCCCTGGCACATCAGCAGGGAGCTGGATTGGAAGTAGAACAGCCAGGACTCAAACCTGCACCTATATAGATTGCAGGCACTGCAGGCGGTGGCTTAATCTGGTATGACACATCGCTGGCACCTAGTTTTTCTTTTTAGAATAAGGATAAATTAAAACAAAAAATGGTGTAATGCAAAAACATTGTCTTTAGATGATGTTTTACATACCACTCTTTTGGTATAAAATGGTGAAGCATTTAGACAAGTCTCCTTTAGGAGACACTACAGGATTAGATGGTATCTGAGCTTTTAAGTGCAGCTAAATACACCTCCTTACACCTAATATAAGTGCTTTCATTGATATCTAAGATATCCTTTGGCTACTCCTCAGGATTAAAAGCCAGATGAGAAAGTATCCCTGTGAAAAAATGCAGTGCAAATGGTGAAGGCACATTCAGAATTTATAGAGAAACGATTCCTTACTTCAGTTTTTGCAGCTTGGAGACTTTAAAATATATCATTTACATTTAATCCTTGTTAGTATTCCTAACCCAACCCAGCTCAGTTAATCTAATTTGTGACTGATTTGCCTGTTCTTAGATTTTCTTATTAATGTAATCACAAAATATATGGTCTTCTATACCTTATTTCTTTTTCAAAATTTATTATCTAAAGTAAGCAAATTTCATGTATTTTATATATACAGATTTAGGAACATAATGATACTTCCCACCACAGTCCCCTCCTCCCTGTGCTCACACACTTCTTCCTCCTTCGTCTCTTATTCCCTCTCAGCTTTTATGGTGATCTACTTTCAGTTTATTTTATACTCATAAGATTGACCTTACACCAAGTAAAGAGTTCAGTAAGTGCTAAGAAGAAAAAAACATTGTTCCTCAACCTAGAGACAAGGGCTGTAAACAATCATCAGCTCTCAAAATGTCAATTTCATGCCTGAAGGTTACATTTTTGGTACTCTATTAGTTACCACAGATCAGGGAAAACATGGTATTTGTGTTTTGGGGACTGGCTTATTTCACTAAGTATAATGGTTTCCAGGTGCATCCATTTTGATGTAAAATACACTATTTCATTCTTTTTTATGGCTGAATAATATTCCACTGTGTGTGTGTGTGTGTGTGTATGTGTAAGAGATATTACAATTTTTTTATCCAGTCATCAGTTGATGTATATCTGGGATGATTCCATATCTTAGCTATTGTAAATTGAGCTACAATAAACGTGGGAGTAAAAATAACTCTTTGCTCTACTGATTTCATTTTGTTTGGGTAAATACCCACGAGTGTGATTGGTGGGTCATATGATAGATCTGTTTTCAGATTTCTGAGACATCTCCATACTGTCTTCCACAATGGCTGTACTAGTTTACCTTTCCACCAACAGTGGATTAGCTTGCCTTTTACCCACATCCTTGCCAGCCTTTATTTTTTGTTGATTTCTGTTTGAGAACTATTCTGACTTTGGTGAGGTGAAACCTTATTATGGATTTGATTTGCATTTCCCTGATGGCTAATGATCCTGAGCATTTTTTCAAGTGTCTGTAGGCCATTTGAATTTCTTCTTTTGAAAAATGTCTATTCAAATCCTTTGCCTGCTTCTAAAATGGATTCTTTATTTTGTCATTGTTGAGTGTCTTGAACTCTTTATAGATTTTGGATATTAATCCTTTATTAGTTGCATAGTTTGCAATTTTTTTTCTCCCATTCTATCAGTTGTTTATTCACTTTGCTGAGTGTTTACTTTGCAGTGCAGAAGCAGCTAAGCTTGATATAATCCCATTTATCTATTTGGGCTTTGATTACCTATGCTTCTGGGATCTTTTGCAAGAAGTCTGCCTATGTCAATGTCTTCCAGAGTTTTCCCAGTGTTTTCCCTTAATAATTTGTTGGTATCATGATGTAGATTTAGATCCTTGATTTCTTTTGAGTTGATTTCTCTATAAGGTGTAAGGTAGCAGTCTTGTTTCATAGTTCTGCAAGCTGAGATCCAGTTTTCCCAGCACCATTTGTTGAAGAAACTGTCCCTTATCCAGGGATTGATTTTAGCACCTTTGTCAAAGAATAGTTGGTTTTAGATGTGTGGATTGATTTCTGGAGTTTCTTTTTCTGTTCCATTGATCTACATGTCTATTTTTGTGCCAATACCAGGCTGTTTGGATTATAACTGGCCTATAGTATTTTTTTTAAATTTTTTGACAGGCAGAGTTAGACAGTGAGAGAGAGACAGAGAGAAAGGTCTTCCTTTTCCATTTTCTCACCCCCAAAATGGCCGCTGCAGCTGGTGTGCTGTGCTCTGCTGATCGGAAGTCAGGAGCCAGGTACTTCCTCCTGGTCTCCCATGCGGATGCAGGGTCCAAGCACTTGGGCCATCCTCCACTGCCTTCCTGGGCCACAGCAGAGAGCTGGACTGGAAGAGGAGCAACCCCGACAGAATCCTGCACCCCAGCCAGGACTAGAACCTAGGGTGCCAGCGCTGCAGGCGGAGGATTAGCCTAGTGAGCCACAGCCCTGGCCCTGTACATTTTAAAATCTGCTGTTGTGATGCCTCCAGCTTTGTTTTTGTTGTTAACATTGCTTTAGCTATTTGGAGTTTCTTCTGTTTCCATATGAATTTTAGCTTCACTTTTTCTAGATCTGAGAAGAATGTCATTGGTGTTTTGATTGGTATCACATTGAATCTTTAAATTGCTTTCGGTAGTATGAACATTTTGGTGATGTTAATTCTTCCAATCCATGGACATGGAAGATTTTTCCTTTTTTTAATGTCTCCTTCTATTTCTTTCTATAATGTTTTGTAATTTTTATCATAGAGATTTTTCACTTTCTTGATTAAATTTATTCCAAGGTTTTCGATTTCATGTAGTTATTATGAATGTGATTGATCTTGGAAGTTCTTTCTCAGCATGACATTGTCTGTGTATACAAAGGCTATTGACTTTTGTGTGTTGATTTTATTTTATTTTTTAGAAAGCTTTTATTTAGTAATTACAAATTTCATAGGCACAGCTTTTGGATTATAGTGGTTCTTCCCCCTATACCCACCCTCCCATCCCCACTCCTGTCCTACCTCCTACTCTTTCTTCCATCCTGTTCTTCATTAAGATTCATATTTAATTATCTTTATAAACAGAAGATAAACTCTAAACTAAGTAAAGATTTAAACAGTTTGCATCCTGTGTGTTGATTTTAAGTACTGAAATTTTACCAAAGTGTCTTATAAGTTCCAATAGGCTCTTAGGGGATTCTTTTGGTTCCCCTTCTTATAAAATCTTGTCATCTGCAAATAGGGATAATTTGACTTCCTCCTTTCAAATTTGTTTCCCTTTAATTTCTTTTTCTTGCCTAATGACTCTGGCTAAAATTTCCAGGACTATATTGAATAGCAGTGGTGAAAGTGGGCATCCTTGTCTGGTTCTGGATCTTAGAAGAAGTGCTTCCAACTTTCCCCCTTCAATAATATGCTGGCCATGGGTTTTTCATAAATTTCGTTGATTGTGTTGAGGAATGTTCCTTCTGTATCCAATTTTCTTAGAGTTTTCATCATGAAAAGGTGTTGTATTATATCAGATGTTTTCTCTGCATCTATTGAGATAATCATATGGTTTTTATTCTTCTGTTTATTAATGTGATGTTTCACATTTATTGATTTGTATATGTGGAACCATCCCTTCATATGAGGGATAAATCCCACTTGGTTCGGATGAATGATCTGTTGGGTTGTTGGATTTGATTAATTAGCATTTTGTTGACAAGGATTGTTTCATCTATGTGCATCAGAGATATTTGCCTGTAGTTATCTTTCTTTGTTGTGACTTTTTCTGGTTTTGAAATTAAGGTGATGCTGGCCTCATAGGAGGAGTTTTGGAGGATTTCCTCCTTTCAATTGTTTTAAATAGTATTAGAATTAGTTTATCTTTAAAAGTCTGGTATAATTTAGCAGTGAATTCATCTGGTCCTTTGCTTATATTTGTTTTGGGAGGGTCTTTATTACTGATTCAATCTCCATCTTGGTTACTGGTCTGTTTAGGTTCTTTATGTCTCTGTGACTCAATTTTGTTAGATTATATGTATTCAAGAATCTATCAATTTCTTCTAGATTTTCAAATTTATTTTCATATTGGTGTTTAGTAATTCCTGGTGATTCTTTTAATTTTTGTGGTATCTGTCATTAATTTACTTTTTCATCTCTGATTTTATTGATTTGGGTCTTCTCCCCATTTTTTGGTTAGTTGGGCCAATGGTGTATCAATTGATCAATTGTGCTTACATTTTCAAAAAACCAGCTCTTCATTTCACTGATCTTTTGTATTTTTGTTTCAATTTTGTTTGTTTCTTCTCTAACTTATTTCTTTCTTCCTACTAATTTTTGCTTTAGTTTGTTGTTGTTTTTCTAGGTCCCTGAGATGCATTGGTAGCTCACATATTTGGTGCCTTTCAATTTATTGATGTAGGCACCAATTGCTATAAATGTCCCTCTTACATTGCCTTTTTTTTTTTTTTTTTTTTTTGGACAGGCAGAGTGGACAGTGAGAGAGAGAGAGAGACAGAGAGAAAGGTCTTCCTTTTTTTTGCCGTTGGTTCACCTTCCATTGGCCGCCACGGCTGGCGCATTGTGGCCGGCGCACCGCGCTTATCCGAAGGCAGGAGCCAGGTGCTTCTCCTGATCTCCCATGGGGTGCAGGGCCCAAGCACTTGGGCCATCCTCCACTGCACTCTCGGGCCATAGCAGAGAGCTGGCCTGGAAGAAGGGCAACCGGGATACAATCTGGCGCCCTGACAGGGGCTGGAACCCCAGGTGCCGGCGCTGTTAGGTGGAGGATTAGCCTAGTGAGCCGTGGCGCCGGCCTCCCATATGTTTTGATTGCTGTACTGTCATCTTCATTTGTTGCCAGAAACTTTCGATTTCCTTTTTCATTTTTTCAATGACCTGCTATTCATTTATGAGTACATCGTTCAGTCATCATGTGTTTGCATATTTTCTAGAGATTCTTGAGTTGTTGATTTTCAGCTTCATTCCACTGTGATTAAGAAAAGATGCATGATATGATTTCAAATTTTTTGAATTTGCTGAAACCTGCCTTATGACCTAGTACATGGTCTATCCTAGAGAAAGTTTCTACTGACTAAAAGAATTATGTATTCTGTAACTTTGGGATGAAAACTTCTGTAATAATTTTGTTTTTCTGCTTTCCTTGGTGCTCAGCTAACTTTTAAGTGAGTATAAGGCCTTTTCCTATTAGTACTTTCTGAGAAGAATAGAACTAGATGTTCTTCTCATTCTTAATAAAATCAACCAGAATTATTAGAGTTCATAATTATGTTCTCCTGCTTTGAGAAGATGAATTTGGTAAAATGAAAGCATGGTGGGTATGATAGTTTTATTTATAAGAATACAGAAAATAAAAAAGAAAACTGTAGAAGCTTTAAAGGGCAGAATATATCCTGACCTTTATCAGTGAGTAAATAATGTTTATGCCACAGAAAATTAATTTTGTGTTATCCTTTACTGTTTGAGTATAATACATGTCACATGACACTGTTTTCTCTATTTTCAGACTTTCAGAAATGTTTTTTGTACCTCTTAAAAAATTGAAATCTTCAGAATCATTTAATATGAAAACATACTTGAATGAAATAGCATGGGAACTTATATTTAGCTCAAACATTTGTCACTATGTTTCATGCTTCACCAACCCATAAAAGAGGAAAATAAAAGTCCTTTGATTTTTCAACCTTCCAACTCTGGAACACGGTGTTCCTGACTTTAAAATGATTTATGTCCAAAAGAGAAAAATAAAAAGAGATCTTGAAATACTATTAAATGCTAGTATTTTTAGTATTTCAAAAATTTTCTGTATATATCCTCCCATTAAAATATGCGATTATGACATTTCCAAGAAGTGGTGGCATCTGGTGTTAAGGACAAAGTGGGAATTTGCCACAGAGACCTGATTCTCCCACATATTCTCTCTGAAGAAGAAAGTTATCTGAAGCCACATATGGTGTCATTGCTGCCTAATGTGAAATAAACTTGTAAAAATTTATTAGCTTGCAGCAGTACTATGACTTGTGAATAATGTTAGCAAATAACTAGAGAGCATTAAGAGATGTTAAGTTCTATAGATACATATGTATGTGTGTATATTTATATATTCATATAATTATGATTAACTGTCGTCATTTTCCTCTTAAATAAATATATAAATATTTACACACATGTATATATTCATATATTATAAAATAGGTCACAAAGAAGTTAAATCCCTTGCCCAGGGTTACTTAGTTGGTAAGTAAAAGAGCTGGGATTCAGACTTGCCCCAAAAGGTAGAGTTAGAAATGTGCCAGGGGATTCCAATTCAATCCTATCAAGGTGGCATGTACCAATACCATCTCACTAGTCCAAGTGATCAATTTCTGTTCACAATTGATCATAATGATAGCACTAAGAGTCAAAGGGATCACATAAACAAGACTAGTGTCTGCAAATACTAACTGATAGAATAAAAAAGGGAGAGAACAATCCAACATGGGAAACGGGATACACAGCAGACTCATAGAATGACAGATGTCCTAAACAGCACTCTGGCCTCAGAATCAGCCCTTAAGGCATTTGGATCTGGCTGAAGAGCCCATGAGAGTATTTCAGGCATGGAAAGCCAAGACACTGTGGCAAAAAAAAAAATGCCCTAAATGAAAGATCTCAGTCAGTGAGAGCCCAGTGGAAAGAACGGGGCCATCAAAGAAGGAGGTACCTTTCTCTGAAGGGAGGAGAGAACTTCCACTTTGACTATGACCTTGTCTAAATATGATCAGAGTTGGCGAACTCAAAAGGCCTCTATAGCCTTGGCAATTCATGACAAGAGCCTAGGGAGATTACTGATGCCATAAACAAGAGTGTCAATTTATTAAGTCAATAACAGGAGTCACTGTGCATTTACTCCTCATGTAGAATCTCTGTCCTAAATGTGCTGTACATTGTGATTTAATGGTATCACTAGTACTCAAACAGTATTTTACACTTTGTGTTTCTATGTGGGTGCAAACTGTTGAAAGCTTTACATAATATATGCTAAATTGATCCTCTGTATAAAAAGAGAATTGAAAATGAATCTTGATGTGAATGGAAGGGGAGAGGGAGCGGGAGAGGGGAGGGTTGCGCATGGGAGGGAAGTTATGGGGGGGAAGCCATTGTAATCCATAGCTGTACTTTGGAAATTTATATTAATTAAATAAAAGGAAAAAAAAGAGCTGGGATTCAAATCCAGGCCATATGATTGCCGAGTCTGTGTTCCAAACTAGTCCGCAGTATTGCCTCTCAGGGTTAGATTAGTTGTCCTCTTGAGTGAGGACTTCCTTGGAGGCTGTACTGTTCTTCCATCTATGTTGACATTACTGAGAATATCCATGAATTTTCTTTAATGAGATTGATTGCCTGTCGCTCCTCCATGAAGAGGGGGAGCGACATAATGGTGCCGTGACTTGGATAGGAAACCTAGGAGGGAAGAAACGGGAAGAAGTGGAAAAATACCGGAGAGAGAGATTAGCAAAGAGCCTATGGAAAAGCCGGACGGAAAAGGTGCCGGAAGAAGCTATTGAAAGCTTTCATAGACTCGGATGCAGACTATGGCGGGGAAGCTAGGAGATTGAAAGCGAAAGTGAAACCTAGAAGAAACAGACTCGGATACGGACTGTGGGGAGAAGCCAGGAGAAATGAGAGGGGAATATTGTTGGAAGAAAAGTTAGGAAACATACCGGGTAGAGAAAAATGTTAGGGAAATTGAAGCCGCGGGGGCAGGCCGAGGCGGAAACGTAAGCCAGCTTGGAATTCTTCAAGTCAGCCCGGGGAGCAAAAGGCGAAAATCTGGAACCAGAGGCAGAGACGTGGGCCGCCAGGTTGGAATTCGCCAGGTTAGCCCGGGGAACTTGGACTGAATGCCGGTGGTGGAAACGTGAGCTACGCTGTGTGATTCGCGGAAGCCGCCGCGTGCAGAGAGAGCACGGGGCGTGAATAGATAGGGAACGCGGGGCTGGCACGAGGCTGTGGTGCGGGCGCAAAGGGTGTGGAGACCGCGGAGTGTGCGCACGAAGCCGAGCTGCGCAGAGCCGGGAGCCCGCTGCAGGGCGTGCGCTGGGAAGCCGCACAGATGAGAGAAGCGCGGGCTGAAGCGGCTCAGAGCCGGGAAGCTGCCGAGAAGCAGCCTCGGGGCGGGCGCCGGGAAGCCGCAGGGATAAGAGAAACAGAAGTTTAGAAGTAAAATGAGAGAAATAGGAATGCTGGCAGATAGAAGTAAAATAGGAGAGATAGGAATGCCCGGAGGTAGAGAAATAGAGAAAAATAAGGCCTCCCCTCAACATGGCAATGAGAGAGCTTGGATTCGGTCTGCCTGATTAGGGAGGTGGTGAGCACCTGCAGGCGGCTAGCAGCTTATGCGCCGCAGGTCACCGAAGACAGGCACGAATTAACATCAATAAGTCTCCCCACAATACCGCAATGAGAAGGCTTGGATTCGGTCTGCCTGATTAGTAAGGCGATAAGCACCAGCAGGCAGCTCGACCAGAGTATGAGCTGCAGGTCACCGAAGATAGGCACGAATCAACACCAATAAGTCTCCCCACAATACGGCAATGAGAAGGCTTGGATTCGGTTTGCCTGATTGGTAGGGCTTGTAAGCACCTGCAGGCAGTTCTAGCAGAGCAGAGCATGCGCTGCAGGGCACCGAACACAGGCACGCATCAGCGCCTAAAAAACCTCCTCACAACATGGCGAAGAGAGGACCCGGATTCGGTTTGCCTGACCAATAGGGCTTGTAAGCACCTGTGGGCAACTCTAGCAAGCAGAGCAGAGTGTGTGCCACGGGGCACCGAAGACAGGCGCGTATCAACGCCAAAAAAATAAAAAGAAAGGGGGATCTGTGGGGAGCAACTCGGACTAGACTAAGTTACTGGAATTAAGACTTGTTCTGTGCATCTGCTCTCCCACAATATGGCGCTGAGAAGGGAGAAACAGCTTCTACACAGCTGCCTCCAGTTCAACCAATAAACTGTAGGACCTGCTCCTGATTGGAGGAGAGCAGCGTACTCGGCGTGTGGGTAGCAGAGTTGGGATTGGTGGAAGAGGACTATAAAGGAGGAGAGAGACAACATGCACCAGGAACATCTATCTGAAGGAACACCTGTGCAGCCCCCGAGAGAGCCGGCCGGCAGTGTGCCGCTCCCCCGCAGAAGTGGGGAAAGTGGCTAGGGGGAACCGCCCCTCCACGGAGGTGGAAGGGACAGTAGCCAACCCGGGAAGAACCAGCAGCAAACCCGGGGAGGGCCGAGCAGACAAAAGAACAGCGCAGGGTCCTGTGTTGTTCCTCCACGAAGATGGGGAGCGACAATTGCCGACACCTCATGAGCCAATCCAGAGAGGGAAACATCCATAGCATCTTGATCTGGCAGTGTGAAAAGGAAATTTCAGGTGTCCTGACAAGTTGTTGTCCATAGACCATCTTTATTTGGTCTGTGGTTTTGGCCTTTATGGTATTTTACATTTTAATTAGTTACCAAAATAAACACAATGACATTTAAAAGTTTTATATATGGATCTGAATTTTTGCACTCTTTACTGGATTTTTTTTTTTGTTTCCCACAGTCTTCCTCATCTTGTCTCCCAGAAACTGGAGCTAAGAGATACCTTTGTCACATCTGTACTTACTGTAGTTCATTTGTATATTTTAGCTGCTCAGCTCATTTCACATTTTATTTTGGGACACTAGAACAAAATCATTGTTTTCAAGAGTTAATGGAAAAAAACAATTATTGCAACCTGTTAAAAGGGAATGCATTTGTTCCTGCTGAAAATAGAGGAGGAGTTAAAGCAAGTTCCTTAACTTTCAGAAGAATAGGATGTTTTCTGAATTTTAGGTTCTGTTCATACTACAAAATGACAAAAAAATACATTTTCATGCCATGGTCAGTGTGTCCTATTCCAGGGAAGACTACAATGTGAACAGAATGAACAGTGAAAGCATTTGAGAGCAATATTACAGATACCTCTTTCTCCAAAGATGGAAAACCATTAACTCTCTACAAACAGTGCCCAACAAAAAAGAAGTCACAAGAATAGACACTAATTTAGTAATGTCTGCTAGATAAGAAATGTACAAATGTTTTTCTAATGTGCTGCTGATACTTTTCAAAAATGATTTATTTATTTCCTTATTTATTTGAAACGCAGAGCAACAGAAAGAAGAGAGAGATAGGGAGAGAGAAAGAGAGATATTGAGATATTATTATCACTAGTTCTTTCCCAAAAAGGCTGCAATAGCCAGAACTGGGTGAAACTAGGAGCCAGGAACTCCATCTTGGTCTTGCACACAGGTGGCATGGATCCACGTATATGGGCCCATTTTCTGCTCCCTTCCCTGGTTCACTAGTAGGAAGCTGGGACTCAGATGTGGACTGGGACTCAAGCTGACACTCCGCTGATATGAGATGCCTGTGTCACAAATAGTGGCTTACCCTGCCACTCCACGACGCCCACCCTTACTGCCCCTCGTTTTATCATGATTAGAAATTTCTTTATCATGAACTGTCACATACAGCATTGCATAACTGAATATACTTTGGAATGTGAGTTTACAATGTTTGCCTTTATCTGTGATATTTGTCAATTATCCCATATCTGAAACGCTTGGCACCAGAAGTATTTTAAATTTTGGATATTTTTAGATTTTGAAATATTCACATAATGAGATATCATGGGGTTGTGACCCTAGTCTAAACACAAAATTCAGATATATTTCATATACTCCTTATATGTATAGCCTGAAGGTAGTTTTATACAGTAGTCTTAGCAAACCAGCATTTGGTCTGTGACCCATCACATGAAGTCAGATGTGGAATTTTCCACTGTGGTATAACATCATTGCTCAAAAAATTTTGGATTTTGGATTTTAGGTATCTGGACTAGGTATGCTTAGTCTCTTCATGCATACTGCTTTATGCCTTATTTTATTTGCACTAAGGATTTGTGGATTGTACACTCAAGCATCCAGGTGTTTAGTTATTGGTCCATTCATATGTTCGTTTGCAAGGTGGTTACTGAGTGCCTACCGTGTGCTAGGTTCTCAGATTCATTATTGTAATTTATAACCTGACCTATGCATGTTTAGGTCAATGAGGGAAATTCCATTAGCATGGAGGATGCTCTGTGTACTCAGTGTTATATTTGGAGGCTTGAATGGAGATACTGATATTATTAATCAAGACTTAATTTCCTCCCATTTGAGTTCTAAAATTACTGGCACAGTAGAAAACATGAGTCCGCTGGCACTGTAGGGGAAGGGATGATGAGATTTTAATGATCTAATTATTTTTCTTTGTGAAAAAAGTGTCAAATTGCTTTCCCCCTCCTATCATTCCTTAAAGTCCTTCTCAGAGCCTTGAAGTTCAGTTATATTCTGTTTGGTAAGTGGTTTGCTTCATGTTGCCTTTTCCTCCTCTTCTGCTTTCAGCTTCACCCTGATTTGTCCACATTAGAGAAGTATTTCAATGAGAAATATATCAAGGCTACTTTTCTATAGTATAATGATGTGAAGTTTTACGATGTCTTTAGTTCTTTTATCTTACACTAAAAAGGGCAGTCTATAATTCTAATCAGATCTTTTAAGGTTCCAGAATTATGATTCAGACAGAGCCTTTAGGAAATTATAAGTTTGCTTCTCATTCTTCCTAATGTTAAAACACATTTAACACCATCTTGGCCACTTGCATGCTGTACAACTACAACAGATTCCAATGGACACTATCTGCCAGAAGCCTGTTAATGCCCTAATGATAGCAATTTATATCAACTTAGTCGCAATGAAGACACAAGAGGAAAGAAAGAGTATATCCAAATGGGTATATTATAAATGAAAACTGTAGTTCTTTTTTTCTCACAGAATCATGGGTGAAAATTATAGATGTAAGCTACACTGAATAGAAGTACTTTTTTTCCCATTCCATGTACTTGGATGGAATGACTGAGGAGTTTGTGTGTTTGTGTGTGTGTGTGTGTGTGCACACGTGCATGCATGTGTGTGTGGTAGTGGGGGACAGAGGGAAGGGAAGGAGTCCCAAAAAGAAGGAAATCAAGAGAGTAAAGATTTCTTTTTTAGTAACTTCAACCAAAGAAACACATGTTTTATTAGGTACTTACAAAACTCCCAGTCTTGGCTATCCATCTGATAGACTCAGCTCCATCAAATGGAAAGAATAGTTGGAATACTTAGATCATGGAAAGTTAAGATAAATGCATGGACTATTATTATCATCTTCAACATTTACGGCCACATTTGTGTAAAGAAGGTGTTCTAGGCCTCGGAAGTACATAGATTCGAGGGAGTGTTAGGCATTGTAGTTTTTTTGTTTTGTTTTTTAACCATCAAGGGTCTTACAAATTATGTGATAAAACAGGTCATATACCTGTATAGATAATTAAAGATGTTTTTGGTAAGTATATGGACAATAATAATATAAGAAAGGATAAGATATTAATATGAAATAAGCTTCAAGGGGAATTATTGAGGCTTAATGATCTAGGACCTAATATTAACCAGAAAAAGTTACAATTCAAAAGAATTAAAGTCCAGTGTATAGAAAACACATTTATTTCTTTTTATTTTCTCCATGAGGGATATATGTTTTTTGCAATTTAACTTAGGTTTAAGTTGCTCATCTGCTTTTTTTTTTGCCTTGTCCCAACTACTTGCTTTAGAACGTGGGTCACTGAATTGTTTCTATAAACAGCCAAATATTAAATATTTTAGACATTGCATGTCATGTGTTTTTTGTCATAATCATTCAGTTATGTAATTGTAGTTTGAAAACAGCTGTAGATAACATGTAATAAATGAGCATAGTTGGATTCCAACAGAACTTTATTTATGAACATTGGAGTAACAATTTCATATAATTTTCACACATCATTTTTCATTTGATTTTCCACATTTATTTAAAAAGATGCTGGCGAGAATGTGGAGAAAAAGGGACACTAATCCACTGTTGGTGGGAATGCAAACTGGTAAAGCCACTATGGAAGTCAGTGTGGAGATTGCTCAGTAACCTGAATATAACCCTATCATATAACCTGGCCATCCCACTCCTTGGAATTTACCCAAAGGAAATTAAATTGGCAAATAAAAGAGCTGCCTGCACCTCAATGTTTATTTCAGCTCAATTCACAATAGCTAAAACATGGAATCAACCTAAATGTCCATCAATAGAAGACTGGATAAAGAAAGTATGGGTTATGTACACTATGGAATACTATACAGCAGTAAAGAAAAAAATGAAATCTGGTCATTTGCAACAAAATGGAGGAATCTGGAAAACATCATGCTGAGTGAAATAAGCCATTCCCAAAGGGACAAATATATGTTCTCCCTAATTGGTGACAACTAACTGAGTACCTAAAAGGAAACCTGTTGAAGTGAAATGGACACTATGAGAAACAATGACTTGATCAGCCGTTGTCCTGACTGTTGAGGAACAACTTAATATTTTATTTCTTTTAGTGTTTTTTGTTCTACTTAATACCATTGGTTGAACTCTTTAATTAACACACAATTATTCTTAGATGTTTAAATTTAACTGAAAGGTGTTCCCTGTTAAATATAAGAGTGGGAATAAGAGAGGGAGGAGATGTACAGTTTGGCACATGCTCACTTGGACTTAACCATAATGGTAGAGTTAGAAACATGCCAGGGGATTCCAATTCAGTCCCATCAAGGTGGCATGTACCAGTACTATCTCACTAGTCAAAGTGATCAGTTTCAGTTCATAATTGATCAGTTCTTAATAATATCATCTTAATGATAGGATTAAGTGTCAAAGGGATCACATAAACAAGACTAGTGTCTGCTAATACTAACTGATAGAATTAAAAAGGAGAGAATGATCCAACTTGGGAAGCGGGATTCACAGCAGACTGGCAGAATGGCAGATGTCCTAAACAGCACTTTGGCCTCAGACTCAGCCTTTAAGGCATTCGGATCTGGCTGAAAAGCCCATGAGAGTGTTTCAGGCATGGAAATACAAGACACTGTGGCAAAAAAAAAAAAAAAATGACCTAAATGAAAGATTTCAGTGAGTGAGATCCCAGTGGAAAAAACGGGCCATCAAGGAAGTAGGTACTTTCTCTGAAGGGAAGAGAGAACTTCCACTTTGACTATGGCCTTGTCTAAATTAGATTGGAGTTGGTGAACTCAAGAGGATTCCATAACCTTGGCAGCTCATGGCAAGAGCCTCGGGTGATTACTGACGTCATAAACAAGAGTGTCAATTGTTAAATCAACAATGGGAGTCACTTTGCACCTGCTCCCCATGTAGGACCTCTGTCCTTAATGTGTTGTACTATGTGAATTAGCAGTAAAACTACTACTAAAACAGTACTCTATACTTTGTGTTTCTGTGTGGGTGCAAACTGTTGAAATCTTTACTTAGTAAATACTAAGTAGATCTTCTGTATATAAAGATAATTGAAAATGAATCTTGATGAAGAATGGGATGGGAGAGGGAGTAGGAGATGGGGTGGTTGCGTGTGAGAGGAAGGTTATGGGGGGGAAAATGCCACTAGAATCCAAAAGTTGTAGTTTGGAAATTTATATTTATTAAATAAAAGTTAAAAAAAAAAAGAAAATAGAGTGGCTGAGGCAGATTCTGTGCGTGTGATAGGAATGCCTGAATCTTCTTTGTCTTGGTAACTAGGCTTATGCCCTTCTGCAGGAGACCTGAGAATTCCTCTATGTCAGTGGTACTGATGATTTCACGATGACATTTCTTTAATGTTCCACATTATTTTGAAATAGCAAATAATAAAACATTAAAAAAATTATTTTTCTGTGTATTTGAAAGGCAGAATGACATATATTCACATACATACATACACACACAGAATTTCCATATGCTGGTTCACCCCCAGTGTTTGCAACAGCCAGGGCTGGGGCAGGGCCAAAGCCAGGAGCTCAGAACTCAATCTCTCATCGGTGGTAGGGACCAGACTACTTGAACCATCACCTGTTGCCTGCCAGCCTGCAGATTAACAGAATGCCAGATCAAAAGCAGAGGCAAGACTCAAACCATTTTATATTGCAGTCTAAATAATAAGTAACCATCACAACTTTGTTATTTAGAAAAACATATTTTAGTACTTTTAAACATTCTTCAAATTTAAACTTGAATACCTAGTTGAGAGGTGTAGAGGGAGGGAATCTTCAGTCTTCTGCATATGGATAACCAGTTTTCCCAGCACTTTTTGTTGAAGAGACTGTCTTTACTCCAGTCTGTGTTTTTGGTGACTTTGTCAAGAATCAATTTGCTGAAGAGAAATAAATTCATTTCTGGCCTCTTTATTCTGTTCCAGTGGTCCATGTGTCTTTTTTATGCCAGGACTATGTTGTTTTGATTTCAGTAGCTCTGTGGTATATGTTGAAGTCTGACATTATGATGCTTCCCTTTTTGTTCAAGATTGCTTTGGCTATTTTAGTAAGAATTTTAGTTTTTTCCCCCAGCTTTGTGAGGAATATTATTGTTGTTTTTATAGGAATTGCATTAAATCTGAAAATCACTTTGGGTAATATGAACATTTTATTAATATGAATTCTTCCAACTAATGAATATTGGAGATCTTCCCACTTTCATGTGTGTGTGTGTGTGTCTTCAATTACTTTCATTAGTATTTTGTGATTTTCATTATAAAAGTCTTCTACATTCTTGATTATATTTATTATATATTATTTTATTATAGCTTTTGTGAATGGGATTGTTCATATAATTTCTTTCTCTGGGAGTTCTTTGTTGGTGCATAAAAATACTACTGATTTGTGAGCACTCATTTTGTATACCAAAATTCACTGAATTGTGAATCAATTCCAGTAGTCTTTTGGTGGAATCTTTAGGTTTTTCTATACAGAGGGTCATTTCATCTGTAAACAGATTTGATGTTCTCCTTTCCTATTTCTAGGTCTTTTATTTCTCTTGTCCAGTTGCTCTGGCTAAAACTTTTAGTACTATATTGAATAAGTGGAGTGAAAGTGGACATCCTTGTCTGCCTCTAGATCTTTGAGGAAATGATTTCAGTTTTTTCCTATTCATTATGATGTTGCCTGTGGAATTTCATATTTAGCCTTTATTATGTTGAGGTATATCTTTTTAAACCTAATTTGTTCAGGGTTTATTTGTTTATTGTGAATGGACATTGAATTTTATTGAATGTGTTTTCTGCTCTTGTTGACATGATCATATGATTTTTATCCTTGTTTCTGTTGATGTAATGTATTAAGCTTACTGATTTGCATGTGTTGAACTATTCTGAATCCCGGGATAAATCCTACATGATCATGATGAATGAACTAAAAATGGATTGAACAACTAAACATAAAACCTGACACTATGAAATCAATTACTAGAAGAAAACATAGGGGGAACAATTCAAGACATCAGTACAGACAGTATTTTTTTGGAAATGACTGTAAAAGACAGACAACAAAAGAAAAAATAGACATACAGGATTATATCAAACTAAAGAAGTTTCTGCACATCAACAGAAACAATCTGTGGCCGGCGCCGCGGCTCACTAGGCTAATCCTCCGCCTTGTGGCACCGACATACCGGGTGCTAGTCCCGGTCGGGGCGCCGGATTCTGTCCCGGTTGCCCCTCTTCCAGGCCAGCTCTCTGCTGTGGCCAGGGAGTGCAGTGGAGGATGGCCCAAGTGCTTGGGCCCTGCACCCCATGGGAGACCAGGAGAAGTACCTGGCTCCTGCCATCGGATCAGCGCTGTGCGCCGGCAGCAGCACGCCAGCCACGGTGGCCATTGGAGGGTGAACCAACGGCAAAAAAAAGGAAGACCTTTCTCTCTGTCTCTCTCTCTCACTGTCCACTCTGCCTGTCAAAAAAAAAAAAAAAAAATCTGCAATGAAGAGACAAGTGACAAAATGGGCAAAATTATTTGCATATTATTCATCTGACAGAGTATTAATATCCAGAATATATAGCAAACTAAAAAAAAACAACTACCAACAAAAACCAGAGTCCAGTTAAGTAATGGGGAAGGATATGAACAGTCATTTCTCAAAAGAAGAAATACATATGGGAATACAAATTAGAATAGCAATTTTGGAAAACATATTGGGAATTAATAAAAGACTAAAAATAGAATTACCCTGTGACCTAGCTATGCCACTTTTGGGTGTATATATGAGGGAAATGTAATCAGCATATGACAGAGATACTTACAATCTCAGTCTTTGAAGCACTATTCATGAGAACAAAAATTTGGAATCAACATTGGCGTTCATTGATGGAGGAATAGATTTTTTAAAATGTGATGCTGGGTGGGAATTTGGTCTGGTGGCTAACCTGCTGGTTAATAGTCTTTCCATGTTGGAGGCTCTGGGTTTGAGTACCAACTATGTCTACCAGTTCCACATTCCTGCTAATGGGAGGCAGATTCCTTCTCTGGGAGGCAAAGTGGTGATGGCTCAAGTGATTGGGTACTTGCCCCTGATGTGGTACACCTGGATTAAGCCCTGCACCCACCCCCAGCCCCAGTTTGAGTTCTGGCTGCTCCACTTCCAATCCAGCTCCATGCTAATGCATCTGGGAAAGCAGTAGAAGATGGCCCAAGTGCTTAGGTCCCTGCATCCCTGTGGGAGACCTGAAGAAGCTCCTGGCTCCTGCTGTGGATTGGCCCAGCTCTGGCCATTGTGGCCATTTGGGGAGTGAACCATCAGATGGAAGACCTCTGTCTCTCTCTAACTGGACCTTTCAAATAAATAAGTAATTCATAAGAAGAAAAGGAACAAGACCTGGTATCAGTGAAGGTATTCAGTACCATGTGCATTGCTTTAATAATTGTAAAATGTAATTAGAAATACCAATTAAAATTAAAGCATATCTAAAAGGAAACAGTCAGGAAAGTGAAGAGGCAACCAACAGAATGGGAGACATTATTTGCAAACTACACAACAGATAAAGGATTAACAACTAGAATCTATAAAATGATCAAAAAACACCACAAAATCAAAACAAACAACCCAATAAAAAAATGGGCCAAGGACCTTAACAGACATTTTTTAAAGAGGAAATCCAAATGGCCAACAGACACATGAAAAAATGCTCAGGATCCCTAGCCATCAGGGAAATGCAGATCAAAACCACCATGAGGTTTCACCTCACTCTTGTCGCTCCCCGTCTTCGTGGAGGAACGACACAGGACCCTGCGCTGTTCTTTTGTCTGCTCGGCCCTCCCCGGGTTTGCTGCTGGTTCTTCCCGGGTTGGCTACCGACCCTTCCACCTCCGTGGAAGGGCGGTTCCCCCTGCCACATTCCCCACTTCCCCGGGGGAGCAGCATACCACCGGCCGGCTCTCTCGGGGGCTGCACAGGTGTTCCCCTTAGATGTTCCTGGTGCATGTTGTCTCTCTCCTCCTTTATAGTCCTCCTCCTCCAATCCTAGCTCGGCTGCCCACACGCCGAGTACGCTGCTCTCCTCTAATCAGGAGCAGGTCCTGCAGCTTGTCAAGTTGGTGAGAGGCAGCTGGGTAGAAGCTGTTGCCTCCTCTCCCAGCGCCATATTGTGGGAGAGCAGATGCATAGAATAAGTCTTAATTCCAGTAACTCAGTCCAGTCCGGGTTGCTCCCCACAACTCTGGTTAGATTGGCTTACATACAGAAATCAACCAACAACAGATGCTGGCGAGGATGTGGGGAAAAAGGGACACTAATACACTGTTGGTGGGAATGCAAACTGGTAAAGCCACTATAGAAGACAGTTTGGAGAGTCCTCAGAAACCTGAATATAGCACTACCACAGGACCCAGCCATCCCACTCCTTGGAATTTACCCAAATGGAATTAAAGGGGAGAAAAAAGAGCCATTTGCACCTCAATATTTGTTGCAGCTCAATTCACAATGGCTAAGACATGGAATCAACCTAAATGTCCATCAGCAGATGACTGGATAAGGAAACTATGGGATATGTACTTTATGGAACACTATACAGCAGTAAAAAACAATGAAATCCGGGCATTTACAACAAAATGGAGGAAGCTGGAAAACATCATGCTGAGTGAAATAAGCCAGTCCAAAAGGGACAAATATCATATGTTCTCCCTGATCGATGGCAACTAAATGAGCATCTAAAATGATACCCATTGAAGTGAAATGGACACTATGAGAGACAATGACATGATCAGCCCTTGTCTAGACTGTTGAGGAACAACTTACTATTTTATTGCTTTTAGTATTTTTGTTGTTGCTCTGGTTGTTCTACATAAGACCACTGGTTGAACTCTGTAATCAATGCACAATCATTCTTAGGCGTTTAAAATTAACAGAAAAGTGATCTCTTTAAAACATAGGAGTGGGAATAAGAGAGGGAGGAGATATATAGGTTGGCACATGCTCACTTGGACTTACCTCCAATGGTGGAACTAGAAATGTGCCAGGGGATTTCAACTCAATCTTACCAAGGAGGCAGGTACCAATGCCAGCACACTTGGTAAAGTGATAAGCATAAATACACAACCGATCAAAAAGATAGGGTATGTGTCGATGAGATTTCACAAATAAGACCAGTGTAAGCAACTAATGAAGGATAGAATAAAAAGGGAGAGAATGATCCTGCGGGGGAAACAGGACACACAGCAGACTCATAGAATGCAGCACTCCTGCCTCAGAGTCAACCCTTGGGACATTCGGATCTGACTAAAAGGTCCATGAGAGTCTCACAGGCATGGAAAGTCATGACACGGTGGCAAAAAACAATCTAAATGAAAGATCCTGGTGAACAAGACCCCAGCAGAAGGAACAGGCCATCAAGGAGAGAGGCGCCTTTCTCTGAAGGGAGGAAGGAACCTCCACTGTGATACGGCCTTGACTAAACAATTTCAGAGTCGGTGAACTCAAGGGGCTTCCATAGCCTAGACAGCTCATAGCAAGAGTCTCGGGTGATTGCTGACGTCATAAATAAGAGTGCCAATTGTTAAATCAACAACGGGAGTCACTGGGTACATGCTCCCCACGTAGGATCTCTGTCCTTAATGTGTTTCACTATGAAACTTAAAAACAACACCCTATACCTTGTGCGGTTGTGTGAGTGCAGCCTGTTGAAATCCTTGCTTAGTATATACTAAGTTGATCTTCAGTATATGAAGGTAATTGAAAATGAAACTCGATGAAGGGCAGGATGGGAGAGGGAGTGGGAGAGGGGAGGGCCACGGGAAGGAGGGAGGTTGGGGGAGGGGAAGCCACAACAATACAAAAGCTGCACTTTGTAAAATCACATTTATTAAATAAAAAAAAAACTATATAACAAACAAAAAAAAGAAAAAAACTTAATACTTTACCCTTTTAGTATTTTTATCTTCTACTTAAAACTATTGGTTGAACTATGTAATTAATACACAATTACTCTTAGGTGTTTAATTAATGCTATAACTAGTACTCAAATAGTATTTTACACTTTGTGTTTCTGTGTGGGTGCAAACTGTTGAAATCTTTACTTAATATATGCTAAATTGATCTTCTGTATATAAAGATAATTGAAAATGAATCTTGATGTGAATGGAAGGGGAGAGGGAGTGGGAGAGGGGAGTGTTGTGGGTGGGAGGGAAGTTATGGTGGGGGGAAGCTATTGTAATCCATAAGCTGTACTTTGGAAATTTATGTTCATTAAATAAAAAAAATTAAAGCATATATAAAAATCAAAGTTGAGTTAAAGTTTCATTTTTTCTATAAAATTGAAGACTATATTTAATAAAAAGCTTACTCAAATAGTTATCTCGCATATTATTTTTTCCTATCTATTGAAAGGCAGAGAGAAAGAAAGGGAGGGAGAGAGAGAGAGAGAGAGAGAGAGAGATGGATGGATCTTCCATCTGTTAGTTCATTCCCTAATTGCCCATAACAGCCAGGGTAAACTAGTTTTAAGCAAGCAGTCCAGAACTCCATCGGTACCAGAGGCCCCAGTACTTGAGCTATCATCAGCTGCCTCCCAAAATGCATTAGCAGGAAGGTGACTTGGAAGCAGAGCAGTCAGGACTAGAACCAGCACTCTGATTTAGGATGCTGACAAACTAGTGGTGGCTTAACCTGTTGAGCCACAGAGCCCCGCCCATAAAAATGTCTTTTTTTATGTACTATGAATCTTTAATACATTTTTGTGATATTTCATTAAGATGTACCCATTTACCCTAGAAAGTACAAATGGTAGTTCTGAATCATAGCAAATAGAAGGAAATTTGATTTATTCTACTTTTAAATAGAAAAAAGAAATTATGTTTCATTATTATTGTTTTTGTGGTCATTGTCTATATAATAGTAAGTTCTTTACTAGTATAATGACATATGTAGATGCACATCAAATTTCAACTTAAAATATCAAATAAACATTACAAAGTATAAATTATAAAACCCACAGAACCGATCTGTTGATAAATTTTATAGGCAAAAGTACTTTCAATAATATGAAACAAACTATAAAGTCATAAAAGAACAATTGCTTTTCTACCTTGCACCAAAGATAAAAGATAATGACTCACTAATTTTCTGCTGTATTTTATAATTATCATAACCTACACCAAACAACTGTGGCTCATAGACAGTCCTTTTTCTGCTGAACTGTGTGTGCTTGTTCATATGACCTTTGAAACTGAGTAATAGAATAAAGCTTTATGTGATCTTACATTATACAAATAAGCACTGAGAAATGATGGGAATCTCTGTTTTTCCCAGAGTAACAAATTGAGTACATTTAGTGCAATATACGTATTCTAGAGTATAATGTGAGTAATATATATTAATAGCTACATTAAATTTTGTAAAAACAAATAGGTAAAATTATACAGTAATACATTTTATTTAACCTACTGTAAAATAGTATCATTTCAACAGGTAGTTAAAACTTATTGATGGGATATTTTACATTTTTTATATGAAATTGTTGAAATCAAGTGTGTATTTTACACTGACCACACATCTTAGTTGGGGTTAGCCACATTTCTTGTGTTCAATAACCACATATGACTAGTGGCTATTATACTGCATGGTACAAGTATAGAGTTTATACAAAAAGGAAAAAATATTGAGAAGGAAGTGATGGGGGAGGAAGAAAGGAGAAATTGGGCATGATTCTGCAAAATATTAAAAATATTTTTTCAAAGGTGGAAAGTAAACATTAATTATGTAATTAAGGGCTCAAGATAAAGAAGTCTGTAGCTCTGGTTTCCTACCTGTATGTCCCATAGAATATAACGTACTTAAGGGCAGGGATTATTCTCATTCATCTAATTACTATTATAGCCTATTACATTTCCTGATATATATTAGGCACACATGTATTTTTTGAGTATGTGAATAAATGAATTGATGGCAATATTATAATATAAACATGCTTACTTTAAATATTTAGGATATCCAGTTAATCACTTAAATATTAGTAAGGAATTTAGGTAAGACAGTGTGTAGTGGCTTTTCATTTCAGAGATACGAAAAAGTTGTGGTTGGTATATTGCATTGCCAGTATTTGTAAAATTCATTTGAAGAAACTAGTAAGTATAAATACAAATGTGAAACCATCATAATACAGCATGAATTTGGAAACTTTTATGAAAAAGTGATATTCATGTAGAATTTTATCATTTCACCTCTTTTTCGAGGCTCATAAACCAAGTCTTATAACAAAATAAGTTGGTTAAATTCTCAATAAGACAATTTTGCATTAATAAAAGTATTTTTAAAATATTATATCTCTAGTTCATATTTTTTTGGTAATGAGATAATATTTATATACAAAGTAAATTTACAACTGAGTGCAAAAAGCATGTAAGCAAGCAACACCAGCTTTAAAAAATTCATAGTGAAACCCTAGGAATGGTTCTAGTTTCTCCCTGTATATATTATGCATTGCTCATGCATAGTTCATATATTTTTATAATTTCATTTTATTCAGTGTACGAATTTTCTAAGGGCTGTACTAAAATTTTGAAAAGGATTTACTTCCTCAAAGAGAAATCAGATTCATACTTTGTGTCTCAAAGAATCAAATTGCTTGGGTTTCAAGGACAAGTGAAGTACATATTTCACATTTAAAAGGATACTTGCAATGCTTTCACCTGTTTTCTCTCAAGCTATGTATCACTTTCTCTCAAACTATGTATTTTTTATTTTATTTTATTTTATTTATTTTTTTGACAGGCAGAGTGGACAGTGAGAGAGAGAGAGAGAGAGAGAGAGACAGAGAAAGGTCTTCCTTTTCCATTGGTTCACAAACCAATGGCCGGCGCACTGCACTGATCCGAAGGCAGGAGCCAGGTGCTTCTCTTGGTCTCCCATGGGGTGCAGGGCCCAAGTACTTGGGCCATCCTCCACTGCGCTCCCTGGCCACAGCAGAGAGCTGGCCTGGAAGAGGGGCAACGGGACAGAATCCGGCGCCCCGACCGGGACTAGAACCCGGTGTGCCGGTGCCACAAGGCGGAGGATTAGCCTAGTGAGTATTCTTTCTGATGTTAAAAAAAAAAAACCTCCTCTTTATGGTAAAGCATTTACAAAAGACTGTGAAGGAGAATTTAATAATCACCCATAATCTCATTATTCAGTTAGTGTTTAATATTTTAGTATGCTTTTTGGTCATTTTCAATAATAAATGTTAGCTTTATAAAGATTGATGTATTACATTATGTAGGTTTATGTTTCATCATGTCATAAGAATTTCATATTCATAAATATTCTCTGAAATTAAGAAGTCAATGACTGCCTAGTATCCCCAAAGAATTTGCTGTGTGGAATGAAGCACAAAGATGTTATTTACAGCTTTCTGTTTTGTATGGAAAAAATTGTTGACAATTACTGGTAAAATGTATGCTTGAACAAATTCACCCTCCTGCCCCAACAACCCAGAGCCCTAAGTATTACTGGTAAAAGGATTTCAGTGGCTTTGATAAGTTGTTCTGAGGCAGGTGAATGTATTTTTATTGTTTTGCTCCTGAAAGGACAGAGAAGACAGGAAGATAAAGAAAAGGCTAGTAAATGGCAGAATGTAGTATAATGTGGGTTTCTAGCTGTTCATTCTTCTAGTGTTTGGTTCTGATGATTAAGATCATTAATATGTTTCTACTAAGCAATTTTCAGATTTGAGTATTCTTTTTATGAAACTATTATTAATACTAACCCCTAATCAGGGGTTCCTGATTAGGTTGGTATAGAGTGAAATAAACACAGCAAGAATTGAAGGATGACCTGTTCTAGTCCCGGTTGGGGCTCCGGATTCTGTCCCGGTTGCCCCTCTTCCAGGCCAGCTCTCTGCTGTGGCCTGGGAGTGCAGTGGAGGATGAACCAAGTGCTTGGGCCCTGCACCCCATGGGAGACCAGGAGAAGCACCTGGCTCTTGGCTTCAGATCAGCGCAGTGCGCAGGCCGCAGCGTGCCAGCCGCAGTGGCCATTGTGGGGTGAACCAACGGAAAAGGAAGACCTTTTTCTCTGTCTCTCTCTCTCTCACTGTCCACTCTGCCTGTCCAAAAAAAAAAAAAAAAAAAAAAAAAAAAAAAAAAGTAGTCCATGACATATGAGGAGATGCATGATCTGACATCTGTTAATCTTATTTAATTACCTTTTCTCAATTTATATTCTGTGTGAAAACTAAACACTTATCACAAAATAAATTTCAGCTTCTACCCAGGTGTTTGTCTTACTACAGAAGGTGTATATATATTTAAAGAGGTACACCCTTAAAAATCAACCCTGTTTATGTTTGCAATGAGCAAATAGGGTTGAGTCACCATGCATTAAATTTTTTTTTCACAATATAGTTCAAACAGTCTTCAGGATGTTCTTTTCTCAAGATGCTTCAGTTTTGAGGCCATGCATCTACGCATGACAGTATCACAGTGCTGACTGGGGAAAATTCATCAGTCTCAAGAATAAATTACTCTAACTTGCTGTCAGGCATCTCCATACTGATTCTCCAGGGCAGCCGCTGCCTGGAGAAGGAATAAGAATGAATGATGGCAGTCAGGCCCTTTTCCTCTGCTACAGTTATATGGGGTGGCTGTGACCTTGTCATTAGGAAACACTCAATAGTGTTAGGATGCCTGCCTATGGTTACAATGAGACACTGAGTACAGGCTGTTCCAGAGTGAAAAATGATTGATAGAAGCTTGATGGAGCCCATTACTAGTGGGAAGATGAAAATTGGATGGAATATCCATTAAGTATTGTAATAGTTTATGTAACTCTCTCTTCCTCAAAAATTTGGAGAAGACCAAAAAGAGGACAACCTATCTTTCCATTTAGTTCTGAAATACTAATAATCATGTCAGATACAGGCAACTTCAATTTATTCCACTGGATTTTTTTCTAAAGTGTTTCTCTAAGAAGGAAGAACCAGAGACCAGCGTTATGATGCAGCAGGTAAAGCCGCTGCTTGTCATGCTGGTTTCCATTTGGGTGCTGTTTGTGTCCCAGCTACTCCACTTCAGATCCAGCTCCCTGCTAATGGCCTGGGAAAATAAGTGGAATATGGCCCAAGTGTTTAGGCTCCTGTCTCCCATGTTGGAGACCTGGATGAAGCTCTTGACTCCCATCTTTGGCCTCCTGTAGCCCTGGACATTGCATCCATCTGGAGAGTGAACCAGTGAGTGGAAGACACACATGCTCTCTTTGACTTTCAAATACTTAAATAAATCCTCCTCCTCCAAATAAATCCTCCTCCTCCTCCTCTTTTTTTTTTTAAAGGAAAAATTGTTAACATAAATTGCAAGTTTTTTCTTTATCAGATTATTACATATGTAAAATTGGCCTCATTATTTTAGTACCTGTTATGTCTGTAAATGTGCTCAATGCTGGACATTTGGGGATGAAAAGTAGTCTTTGGCTTCAAGAGCTCAAAGAACTGTCGTAGGAGAAGAGATAGAAATGCATATAGCCATATGATGCAGGAATCGGGGGTAGTCTGGAGATGGGGCTTTTAGTTTACCAATGTAGTATTTCTCAACCTTACATTTCAGGAAAGCTTTGATTTTTGTTTCTTCTATAAATTGTATGAATTTATCAACTGTAATGCATATGTTTACACCTAGTTTTACTTTGACATCCTAGTGTTTTCTAGATTTGGACTGAGGCATTCTGAGTTAGAATAACTCCTTCCATTGTCAGCTGGTTATTACTCATGCACTGGGAAAGCAGAGTCCTGGGACTGTCATTCTCAAAAGTGGTGAGGGAATACCTGGCCTGGTTGGGGATGGGGCGGACAGTGGGCGTGGCGACTCCGTGGCAAACTACAGTTAAGCCTGTTTCCCCAGGCCAGTGAATGTTTGGTAACGAGTATATTGGAGCTAGGGAAATTTGAAAAGTAAAATATCAGAAGAAGGAAGATGAAGGATGGGTTGGTTTTTCTCAAGGAAAATCTGGTAATATACTGTTATTGAAAGGAGTGGAGAGTGAGTTCTAGAGTTAGACTTCTTGGGTTGAAATCCTACCTTTTCACTAGCAAAACCCTTGAGCAAATTATTTTATCTCTTAACCTCAAATTACTTATGCAAATGTTTGGGAAGTAGTAGCTAGAATATTAAAATATTCCATGTAAGGCCCTTAACTCAGTAGCTGTTTTCTTTCTTTCTCTCCTTCCTTCCTCCTCCATCTTTCCTTCCCCTCCTCTCCCCTTCCCTTCCCTTCATAATTCCTTCCTTCCTTCCTTTAGTCCTCCCTTCCTCCCTCTCTCTTTCTCTCTCTTTTATTCCTCTCTCTCTCTCCCTTTATTTATTTGAAAGGCAGAGTTACAGAGAGGCAGAGGCAGAGAGAGAGACAGCGAGAGAGAGAGACCTCCCATCTGCTGGTTCAGTCCCTGAATGGCTACAACAGCTGCAGCTGGCCCTATCTGAAGCCAGGAGCCAGGAGATTCTTCTAGGTCTCCCACTTGGGTGCAGGGGTCCAAGGTCATGGGCCATCTTCTACTGCTTTCTCAGGCCATGTCAGAAAGCTGGATTGGAAGTGGAGCAGTGAAACTTGAACCAGCTCCCTTATGGGATGCCAGCACTGTAGATGGCAGCTTTGCCCGCTACACTACAGCGCTGGCCCCAGTGTTTTCTATATGATGATGAGGCGGATAAGATTATGATGAAGAATATGATGATGAATAAGATGGTGATAGTGATGATAAAAATGTCATTTTTTAAGGATTCATGTGGTGGATGAGGTAGATGTGGTTTTTGGTCTCTCACAATGTATGGAGAAGTAGAGAGGGAATTGCAGAGCAATAAATCAGGTTAAGAAAAGGGCAAAGGACATGAACAGGCACCTTTCAAAGGACGAAATACAAATGGCCAACAAACATGTGAAGAAATGCTCAGGATCACTAGCCATTAAAAATTCAAATAAAAACCACAATGTGGTTTTGCTTCACCCTGTTAGAAGGGGTATCATTCAAAAGATAAAAAAAATAACAAATTCTGGTTAGCATGTAGAGGAAAAGTTACTCCAAGTCACTGTTGGTGGGAATGTTAACTGATACAACCACTAAGGAAAGCAGTATGAAAAACCTCAGAAATCTGAAAATACATCTGCCATATCATACAGCCATCACACTCTTGAAAATGTACCCAAAGGAGTGTCTTGGCTTTCCATGCCTGAAATACTCTCATGGGCTTTTCAGCCAGATCTGAATGCCTTTAGGGCTGATTCTGAGGCCAGAGTGCTATTTAGGACATCTGTCATTCTATGAGTCTGCTGAGTATCTCACTTCCTATGTTGGATCACTCTCCCCTTTATTTATTCCATCGGTTAGTGTTAGCAGGTACTAGACTTGTTTATGTGCTCCCTTTGACTCTTAGTCCTTTCATTATGATCAATTGTGAACTGAAATTGATCACTTGGACTAGTGAGATGGCATTGGTACATGCCACCTTGATGGGATTGAATTGGAATCCCCTGGTATGTTTCTAACTCTACCATTTGGGGCAAGTCAGCTTGAGCATGTCCCAAATTATACATCTCTTCCCTCTCTTATTCCCACTCTTATGTTTAACAGGGATCACATTTCAGTTAATTTTTAACACTTAAGAATAACTGTATATTAATTACAGAATTAAACCAGTCATATTAAGTAGAACAGACAAAAGAACTACTAAGAGGGATAATGTATTAAGTTGTTCATTAACAGTCAGGGCTATGCTGATCAAGTCACCGTTTCCCATAGAGTCCGTTTCACTTCAGGAGGTTTCCTTTTTGGTGTTCAGTCAGTTGTCACCGCCAAGACACTCTGGCAAAAGATCTCTGCGAGTGAGATCCCAGTGGAAAGAACAGGTCTTCAAAGAAGGAGGTACCTTTCTCTGAAGGGAGGAGAGAACCTCCACTTTGACTATGACCTTGTCTAAACAAGATAAGAATCGGAGAACTCAGAGGGCTTCCATAGCCTTGGAAACTCATGACTGGTGCATAGGGAGACTACTGATGCCATAGACAGGAGTGTCAATTGGTAAAGTCAACAACAGGAGTCACTGTGCACTTACTCCTCATGTAGGATCTCTGTCCTTAATGTGCTGTGTATTGAGATTTAATGCTATAACGAGTACTCAAACAATATATTTCACTTTGTGTTTCTATGGGGGTGCAAACTGTTGAAATCTTTACTTAATGCATACTAAACTGATCCTCTGTAAAAAAAAAAAAAAAAAAAAAGAAAGAAAGAAAGAAAGAAATTATCAACTCCCAACTTGACTCTCACTGGGATTAAACATGACAATAGGTCTGATCTGATTTCATCATCATTTAAAAAAAAATCATCTATTATTTCTCACTTTATGTTTCTGTGTGAGAGCAAACTGTTGAAATCCTTACTTAATGTATACTAAGCTGATCTTCTGTATATTAAGATAATCGAAAATGAATCTTGATGTGAATGGAAGGGGAGAGGGAGTGGGAAAGGGGAGGGTAGTGGGTGGGAGGGACGGTATGTGGGGGAAGCCATTGTAATCCATAAATCGTATTTTGGAAATTTATATTCATTAAATAAAAGTTAAAAAAAAAAGAAAATGTACCCAAAGGAAATGAAATCAGCATACAAAAGAGTTATCTATATTCCCATTTTTAAAAAAAATTTTCATTTATTGTTTTTGTTCTCTTAGAGCTTTTTGGCTATCAGATTTAAAAGTGAAAATTAGAGTTCAATGAAAAGAAGGAGCAGAGAGTGAATTCTAGAGTTAGACTTCGTGGGTTGAAATCTTTGGTGAACTGAAGTATGTATGGAAAACTGAGTGAAATCTTGCAATTAATAATTTTACTTTAATTTAAATTATAAAAAATATTTTTGAGAGTATTTCTGTGTAGGTAGGTCTCAGTAGGTCTCTCTAGAGCCATCAGAGAAGTAGAATCTGGGCCAGGAAAGGATTCCAGAATAGTTTAATCATTTGAATTTTCTACTTCCTATACTTCTTAGGAAGAATCTTTTATTATTATCCTAAACTGTTTATTTATTTGAGAAACCTAGGATGAGAGCAAGAGAGAGAGAATGAGGTGGCAGAAAGGGGAGGGATGATAAAAGGAAGACAAGGGTTTACATCCACTGATTCACTCCTGAAATACACACAATTTATGTGCCTGGGCCAGCGCAAAATCTGTGAGCCAGGAATACAATCTGAGTCTTGAGTATAGGTGACAGGCACCCAATAAACAGAACTCTAGCCTCTACCTCCCAGTTTGCACATCAGCAGGAAATTAGAGTTAGAAGACAGAGCTGGAAATCAAAGCGGATTACTCTGATGTGGGAGGCAAATATGTTATTAGGCTCAATGACTGTCCCAGAAGAAATTTTTAAAGGGCCTGAATTCAGAAACCAGTTTTCTATCACCATGTATGTAAGGATTACTTTTAGGATAGGTCTGAAAAAGTTGGAAAAATTAATTATGTCAGAAATTATACATCTCATAAAGGATTAATATCCAGGTTATATAAGGAGCTCAAGAAACTCAATAACAACAAAAAAACCCAAGCAGTGCAATTAGGAAATGGACTAAGGATATGAACAGGCATTTTTCAAAGGATGAAATACAAATGGCCAACAGACAGATGATGAAAAGATGCTCTGGAAAATAAAGAAGAAAGAAAAAAGTTGCTCAGAACCACTAATCACTAGCCATTAGGGAAATGCAAATAAACACCACAATGAGATATCACCTCACTCCAGTTATAATGACTATCATCCAAAAGAATATGCTGGCAAAGATGTAGGGAAAACAGTACCCTAATACACTTGGTGGGAATGTAAACTAGTACAACCATTATGGAAGACAGTATGGAGATTCCTCAGAAATCTGAAAATAGATCTACCATATGACCCAGCCATCTCATTTTGGGAATTTACCCAAAGGAAATACAATCAGCATAAGAAAGAGTTATCTGTACCCCCATGTTTATAGCAGCTCAATTCACAGTAATTAAGATACAGAATCAACCCAGATATTCATCAACTGTTGACTGGGTAATGAAATTGTGGTAAGGGGCTGGCACTGTGGTATAGTGGGTAAAGCCTCCACCTGCAGTGCTGGCATCCTGTATGGGTGCTGATTTGTTTCCTGACTGCTGCGTTTCTTATCCAGATCCTTTCTAATTGCCTGAGAAGAATGCCGATGAGCCAGTTGCTTGGGCCCCTGCCACCCACATGGCAGACCTGGTTGAAGCTCCTGGCTCCTGGTTTTGGCTTGGCCCAGCCATGGTTGTTGTCATCTGGGAAATGAATCAATGGATAGAGGATATCTCTCTTTCTCTCTGTCTTTCTGTCTGTCCCTCTCTGTAACTGACTTTCCAGTAAATAAATAACTCTTAAAAAATAGTATATATTCGTGATGGAATACAACTAAGCTTAAAAACTGCGATCTTGCCTTTTGCAACAAAATGGATGCAACTGGAGGCCATTATGCTTAGTGAAATAAGCCAGTCCCAAAAAGACAAATATCATGTTTTCCCTGAATTGTGGCAGGTAATTTACCTAGTACCAAAGAAATGTAATGTATACAAGTGACATTGACACTTTGAGATTTGATTATTGTGCATAGCCCTTGTCTGTACTCTTGAGGAACAGTGGTTTTTCTACTTACTACTTGTTGAATTCTTTAGTTAGTGGTTGAGTTAAGCTTGTGATTATAAAGAAAATAGAAAGTATGTTATTGTAAAAAATTACAAGAAAAGTAAGAAGAGAAGTTAGGGTGGGAAATATCACTTTGCTCTTAAAATTGTATATATGAAATACATGAAATTTGTTCCATTTATATTAAAAAGAAGAAAAAAATTAGTGTTGTAAGTGGATTTTTTTTGTTTTGACCTAAGGAATACACACTTCTGAGGTTTGAATGTGACGCTAGAATAAAGGGAACCAAATTGCATGTATTAATTAGAATTAATCATTCTGCATAATAAAGGTGATATATATATATTTATTTACTAGGCTGAATTATATTCCTTCTATACCTAATTTGTTCAATGTTTTTTTTTTTATCCTGTCTGGATATTAAATTTTCTTGAATGCTTTTTCTATATCTAATAAGATGACCATGTGATTTTCATTCCAGTGAATATGATGTATTACATTTATTTATTTGCATAAGGTCAACCACTGGAATAAATCTCATTTGGTCAAAATGAATGATTTTTCTGATATTTTATTGGAGAAATTTTGATTACTGGTTAAAGCTCATTACTTGTAATGTTCAGATTTTCTATGTCTTTTAGTTTTAATTTTGGCAAGTAGTATATATATATCTGGAAATTTATCCACTTTTATAGGTTTCCCAACTTATTGGCAAATACTTGTGACTTTGCTTTTCTCCTCTCCCTCAGAGTTTCCCATTGTGCATGTATTAGTTCATTTAATGGTGTCTCAAAGAACTTGGATATAGTTTTCATTTTATTATTCATATTATTATTTGTCTGGAATATTTCAAAAGATCTATCTTAAAATTCAGATAATCTTTTTTCTTCTTGATGTATTCTGCTGTTAAGACATTCAACTGTACTTTTCATTTGACTCGTTGAGTTCTTAATTTTTAGGATTTCTGATTTTTTTTCAATCTCTGTAATTCTGTTGAATTTCTCATTGATTCTAATATGTCATGCATAGACTTTCTAATTTCATTTAGCTGTGTATATTCTCTTTTTTATGTAGAACTATACAATTTTACAGTTACAGACTTTAAACATTTCATAATTCTTACTTTAGCAACATGGTGATTCATCCCACTGTGCCCTCCCTCGTACCCACACTCCCTTTTTCCTCCCTCTCTTATTCCCACTCTTATTTTTCACCAACATCTATTTTCAATTAGCTTTATACACATGTAATTAGCTGTATGTTAAGAGTTCAACGAATAGTATGAAAAAAAAAAAAAAAAACAAAACTCTTCCTCAACAGTCAACAAAGGCTCTTCGAAGTCATTGCTTTTCGAAGTCATTCACTTCTATGAATTGCATTTAAGGTATTCTGTTATCACAGGTCAGGGAGAACATATGGTATTTGTCCCTTTGGGACTGGCTTATTTCACCAAGAATGATGTTTTCTAGATTCATCCATTTTGTTGCAAATGACTGAATCTTTTTTTTTTTTACCATTGTGTAGTATTCCATAGTGTACATATCCCATAATTTCTTAATCAGGTCCTCAGTTGATGGGCATTTAGGTTGATTCCATGTCTTAGTCATTGTGAATTGAGCTGCAATAAACATTGGAGAACAGATAACTCTTTCATATGCTGGTATCATTTCCCTTGGGTAAATTCCCAGGAGTGGAATGGCTGGGTCATGTGGTAAATATATATTCATAATGCTGATGTATCTCCATAATATCTTCCATGGTGGCTTTACCAGTTCACTTTCCTACAAACAGTGGATTAGGGTACTTTTTCCCCCACATCCTCACCAGCATTTGTTGTTTGTTGATTTCTGTATGAAAGCCATTCTAACTGGGGTGAGGTGAAACCTCATTGTGGTTTTGATTTACATTTCCCTGAGGGCCAGTGATTCTGAGCATTTTTCATGTAGCTGCTGGCCATTTGGGCTTCCTCTTTTGAAAAATGTCTGTTTAAGTCCTTTGCCCATTTCTTCACTGGGTTATTTGTTTTGTTGTTGAGGAGTTTCTTGATCTCTGTATATTCTGGTTATTAGTCCTTTATCCACTGAACAGTTTGCAAAACATTTCTTGCATTCTGTCAGCTGCCTCTTCACTTTGTTGAGTGCTTCTTTTACAGTACAAAAGATTTTCAACTTGATATAATCCCACTTGTCAATTTTGACTTTGATTGCTTATGCCTGTGGGGTCTTTTTTTTAAACTTTTATTTAATAAATTTAAATTTCCAAAGTACAACTTTTGGATTATAGCGGCTTTCCCCCCCTATAACCCCCCACTCACCTGCAACCATCCCATCTCCCACTCCCTCTCCCATCCCATTCACATCAAGATTCATTTTCAATTCTCTTTATACCAGAAGACCAATTTAGTATATAAAGTATATACTTTAACTTTTATTTAATGAATATAAATTTCCAAAGTACAGCTTATGGATTACAATGGCTCCCTGCCCCCCATAACTTACCTCCCACCCGCAACCCTACCCTTTCCCGCTCCCTCTACCCTTCCATTCACATCAAGATTCATTTTCAATTCTCTTTATATACAGAAGATTAGTTTAGTATATATTAAGTAAAGATTTCAACAATTTGCACCCACATAGAAACACAAAGTATAAAGTACTATTTGAGTACTAGTTATGCCATTATTTTACATAGTACAACACATTAAGGACAGAGATCCTACATGGGGAGTAAGTGCAAAGTGACTCCCATTGTTGATTTAACAATTGACACTCTTATTTATGATGTCAGTCATCACCCGAGGCTCTTGCCATGAGCTGCCAAGGCTATGGAATCCTCTTGAGTTTGCCAACTCAGATCATATTTAGAAAAGGCCATAGTCAAAGTGGAAGTTCTCTCCTCCCTTCAGAGAAAGGTACCTCCTTCTTTGATGACCTGTTCTTTCCACTGGGATCTCACTCACCGAGATCTTTCATTTAGTTTTTTTTTTTTTTTTTTTTTTTTTTTTTTGCCACAGTGTCTTGGCTTTCCATGCCTGAAATACTCTCATGGGCTTTTTAGCCAGATCCAAATGCTTTAAGGGCGGATTCTCAGGCCAGAGTACTGTTTAGGACATCTGCCATTCTGAGACTGCAGTGTATCTGTGGTGTCTTTTCAAAGAATTCTTTGGCTATGCTGATGTCTTGCAGGATCTGCCCAATATTCTCTATAATTTGATCATACAGGGTCATAGTTTTAGGTTGCTAATCCATTTTGAGTGGATTTTTATTGTAAGGTATAGGATAAGGGTCTTGCTTCATACTTCTGCATGTGGAAATCCAATTTTCCCAGCACCATCTGTTGAAGAATTTCTCCTTGCTCCAGGAATTGATTTTTGCTCCTTTTTCATAGATAAGTTAGTTTTAGCTGAGTGGGTCAATTTTGGCATTTCTATTCTGTTCCATTGATCTGTCCATCTGTTTTTGTACCAGTAAAGGCAGTTTTGATTATAACTGCCCTGTAGTATGTCTCAAAATCTGGTATTGTGATGTCTCTGGATTTTTTTTTTTTTGTTACATAAGATTGATTTAACTATTTGGGGTCTCCTGTGTTTCTATATGAATTTCAGCATATTTTTTCTATATCTGAGAAGAATGTCTTTTGTATTTTGATTGGTATTGCATTAAATCTATAAATTCTTTTTGGGAGAATGGACATTTTTATGATATTGATTCTCCCGATCCATGAACATGGGAAATTTTTCCATTTTTTTCTGTCTTCTATTTCTTTCTTTAATGCTTTGTAATTCTTATCGTAGAGATCTTTGGCATCCTTGGTTAAATTATTCTAAGATAATTTGATTTTTTGGTAGCTGTTGTGAATGGGATTGATCTTGGAAGTTCTTTCTCAGCCATGGCATTTTCTATATATACGAAGGCTGTTGATTTTTGTTGGTTGATTTTATATCCTCCAGCTTTATCAAACTCTTCTATGAGTTCCAATAGTCTCTTAGTGGATTCTTTTGGATGTCCTATATATAGAATCCTGGATTCCCTCCAGGCTCCTCCCACAGCTGTATTGCCAGTGTTTTGGCCTGCTGCAGACTGATATCACCTCACTCTGGAGCTGGTGCTGAGGTTCTCAGCTTCTGGGGTCCTGAGTTGTGTGTGTTCACACCCTTCACGTAGGTCAACATTTTCCCTCTGATTTGTGTGGATTTTCCTTTGCCATTTTTTCCTTAACTCACTGCACTCTTTGCACTCTTTAATAACTGTCCTCTCCTAGACTAAAATAGTAAGCTCCCTCCCTATTCTGCCATGTTAATTCCTCAGTATGTTCTCTTGTATCTCTTTAAGTATCCCTATAATCATTCTTTTGATTCTTTATTAGGTTTATTGTGAGTCTCCATTTGTGTGGAGTCTGACATTAAAGTATTTTTGAGTTTCTGTTGTAGCGTCATATTGCTTCATTTATATTATATCCCTATTTCGATTTTTATGCTTCCGGAACATAAACACTCTCTATTTCTTTTATAGGATAGCTTTCATGCACTGAAAGTTTTTTCCTGAAGATACATTTCCAGTTGTCCATATGGTAGTCTACTTTGATTTTGGTACTGTTGGATCCTGATGTGTAGTCTCCCTATACCTTGGTTCACTGTTAATGGTAGTGGTGGCAGCAGGTGCACTGGGGACTCCTCTCAGTCACACATGCTGGGGCATGCAGATGTCAATGGTGTTGGCTGGGCTAGTGGCAGTTCCAGGCCCAGGTCTTGCTCATGTGTGCTCTGCCACTTGTGCCCTCTAAAGCCAAGGTGGACATGGATATAGTGGAGGCTGTGCTTGCAGTGCTCAACAAAGCCAATGTGGGCTGTAGAAAGGAGACCCACTGCCCAAGTGGTTGTGTACAACCAAACATGCTCACCAGAGCAGCAGGAGATCCAGGTTATGTTGGAGCTGGAGTCTTGGATGCTCACCAAAGCTAAGGAACGTTGGAAGAGAGCTGGAAGCCTAGACTGATGTGCATGAGTAACCACATCCATCAAAACTAGTGTTCCAGTGGGGCTGGAGCCTGGGGTGCTTAACAAGGCAGGGGTCCAATGTAGAATAAAATCATATAGCCCAGGTGGCTGTGTACCAAGAACTTTACCTACCTAGTAAAGCTGGGGTGGTCTCAGACTACACTGAGCTGGTATCAGGAGCACTTACTGAAGCTGAGGCCTGCCAGAGAAGAAAGGCTTTCAGTCTGGATAGATGTGTGCCAGCAAACATCTCAGGCTCAGACTGAGAGAGTGCTGAAATCTGAGGTGCTCATCAAAGCTGAGAGCAGCTAGAGAGGGGAACCATGCAGACTGCGCACATATATGTGATCATCTGTGTACATGAAAGATGGAGGCAGGGAGGGCGGGGGGTCCTTGAGCACTTAGCAGAGCTGGTTAGACTAGAGAAGGCAGCCATGTGCACTGGGTGGTTATGTGCCATCAACCATGCCCCCAGAACTGGGGTGAATGGGCTTAACCCGTACCAGGACTGGAATCAAGAGTGTTCACCAAAACAGATTGAAGCTGGTATGTGGGTGTCACCAAACATGCCCACCAAAAACTGGGCCTGGCTTGGGCTACAGCATGGCTATAGTTTGGGATGCTCACCAAAGCCTGGCCTACTAGAGAAGGCTACTGTGTAGCCTGGGTACCACAACCAGCTATGCTCATGAAAGTTGGATCAGCAAACTGGAATTGCATCACTTACCAAATCTGAAGCCCACTGGAGAAAGAAGCCCCGTAACTCAAGCAGGCATATATGATCCAGCAGGTTTTCCAGTTTCCTGATAGATTTATTTTTTTAATTTGGATTATAAATTAATCCTTTGTTGTTCAAAATTTTCAGGTTTCAATACTAGAAACTCTTTATTTGGCCACTATTTCCCTTTTTATACCCCACCATGTGACTTCCTTCTTTCTATGTTCTCACTTCTCCCCTCCCCTCCCCTCCATCCCCTCCTCTCCCCTCTCCTCAGTACCTCCTTACATTATAATAATCTTTTTTTTTTAATTTTTTTTGAAATTTATATAAGGTGAATAAATTTCATGTGTTTCAAATACACAGCTTTAGGAGCATAGTGATACTTCCTACCCTAACCTCCCTCCCACTCATGCTCCCACCCTCTGTACCAGTCCTAGAACCTGCCCTTTCTCCAAGGAGCCATGATCTTTTATTGGAATATGGTATTAGATGACAGGATCTGGCTGTTGACTATGTTTGTTGCAATTAAGGTAATGTTGCTTTTGGGCCTTTTTCCACTGACAGAGGAAGGAAGTGTGTGTGTGTGTGTGTGTATTAACACACAAATGTACACATATCCATCTGTATCTATGCTAAGATAAACAAGAGTTCATACCTATATCTTCAACTCTAATCTATTACCACATGGATCCTTGATAGACTCCTCTGTCTGTGAGCTGGAAGCTTTCACTGCAGCAGTGAGAAATCGACTCCTATCTTGTACCTATTTACGTTATTGCTTGATTTCAATATATATGAATAATATCAGTGTAAGAATTACCCATATTCCTATGAGAAAAAACTTTTCAACTAGATTACAGTGCATTTATGCAGCTTATTTTCCTTTAATATTATGAATTCCATTTATTTATTTATTTGCATGCATTTCATAAATACAACTTTAGGGGCATAGTAATTCTTCCCACCATACCCACACCCACCCCTCTTCCTCTTCCTTCTGTTCCCAGTCTTGTTTTTCACTAAAATCTATTTTCATTTAACTTTATACACAGAAGATTGACTCTTTTCTATGTAAAGAGTTCAACACTTTGTATGAGAAAGAAAGAAAACAACAACAAAACACACACACACACACACACAAAACAAAACCAAAACAAAATCCTGTTTCTCAACAGTCCAGACAAGTACTGTTCAAAGTCATTGTATCTCGAAGATTATTTCACTTTTTTTTAAGGAACTTAATTAACTTTAAAGAAGAACCCAGGAATGATACATCTTTTGCGAGCACTTAGACTTAATTATCACTTATGAGACATAAGAATATCCTCCACTTAATACACTAAAATGAAATAATTCTTTGAAATTAAGTTTTACTATTAAGTCTCCTAGTACAGATCTTTGAGGAGAGAGGTCCTGCATGCGAAGTTAGTGCACAGTGATTCTTGTTGTTAGTTTAGTAATTAACACTCTTTTGTATGACATCAGTGATCACAGGAGGCTCTTGACAAGAGCTGCTTAGGCTATGGAAGCCTTTTGAATCCACAAATTCCTTCAGTATTTCAACAAGACCTTAAGCAAAGCAGAAGTTCTCCTCCCTTTAGAGATTACCATTCACTTCTAAAGTTACTCAGTCATCTTTCTCTTCACTCCCATCAGTGAGGTTGTTTCAAACATATTTAATATGTCAGATTTATTTTATTTATAATACACTTCAGTTTTGTGACATTCTTCATTTCAGACTCATATCTGTTGATTTGTAAAATAGTTTTTATTTTTTAACTTTTCATACAGTAAGATCCACTTTTTATGCCTACTCTATGGGTTTTGATAAATGTATAGGATCATGTATCCCTTATTACAGAATAGTTTAACCACCCTAAAAATAATCTGTGCTTCATGTATTAACTGTATTTAACAAACCCAAGCCCCTGGAAACTACAGATTTTTTAGTATTGCTATGGCTTGGACCATCCAAAATGTCACATAATTTTCTATTTTTCCTTTTTAAATTTCTTTTTCATCCGCGAGGCAGAGAGAGAGAGTGCGTGTGAGAGAGTTCCCCCATTTTCATCCCCTAGTGACCAGTCTGAGCCAGGTTAAAAACAAGATCTGGGAACTCACTACAGGTCTCCCACATGGTGGCAACTGCTTAAGTCATTACCGGCTGTCTCCCAAGGTGCACATTAGCTGGAATCTGGAATCAAGCACAGAGCTGGGACTTGAACCCAGATGCTCTACAGTGGATTGCAGGCATCCCAAATGACAGTTTAAACACTAGGTCACACACCAACCCTGATGTCTTTTTTATAAGCCCAATTACTAGCCTACATGTGTTCTTTGGGTTTTCTCTCCTTCTCTATTCTCAGACTAACCATATACAATTGTCATTCTTAACTTGAAAGTGAGGAAACATAATATGCTAAGTGCTACTATTTAGTTGTACACAGAAGATGACTTGCCAGTTTAAAACAAAGATTGCTTGGCTCTGAAACTTGTGTCCAACCAATACATTATGCAGAAAAAATTCATACTTAGAATTTAGAAAACGAGAAACAGAATACTTGTTTTAGAATGCCTCTTTACTGTGTTTTATTATACTTTGATTGTTCTCTGTACAAAGTAGTGGTACTCCCTTATATGCATTACTTTGGTAGGAAAATATGTTACTAGGAAGAAGAGAAGAAGGAAGGGGGAGGAGGAAAGAAAGAGGAAGCATGGTATGTCCAGGAGCAGGTTCAGTGGCTGTTAGGTTCTGTTAAAACTCACGCTGTTCTCACACAGGGTGCATAGTAGTGACTAGTCTGCTGGCTCAGAACATCCCTGGAGTTCTACCAGCCCTGGAACAGAAGGGCACATTTGTTTATGACTTTTTTTTTTTCTTAAAGGGACTGCGATGTTCAACATTAATACATTTTATTCACATTGTCAGTTTTTTCAAGAATGTGTTTAAAGCTTTAGTTGTAGGGGCTAGTGCTGTGGCATAGTAGGTTAAGCCTCTGCCTGCAGCACTGGTGTCCCATATGGGCACTGGTCATGTCCCGGCTGCTCCTCTTCTGAGCCAGCTCTCTGCTGATGGCCTCGGACAGCAGTGGAAGATGGCTCAAGTGCTTGGGCCCCTGCACTAGCGTGGGAGACCTGGAAGAAGCTCCTGACTTCTGGCTTTTGATCTGCCCAGCTCCTGCCATTGCAGCCATTTGCGGAGTGAACCAGTAGAAAGAAGACCTTTCTCGCTGTCTCTCTTTTTGCCTGTAACTCAACTCTATCTCTCAAAGAAATGAAATCTAAAAACACACAAACAAACAAACAAACAAACCCTTTAATTCATACATTCTTTGGTGATGTACCTATTCAAATAGGTCCCAACTATGATCCATGCCATGTTTTTCCATGTTTTTGCCTTCTTTACAAAATCTCAAATAAGGCACTTTCCATCAAACCCTTTAAAATCTGAGGAATTATATTGTTGTTAAAATATTTTCTTGGTATTTGAGAATTTTTAATGTGAATTTAACCTACATTCTGAAAATGAATCTTGATGTGAATGGGATGGGAGAGGGAGCAGGAGATGGGAGGGTTGAGGGTGAGAGGGAAGTTATAGGGGGGAAAAAGCCACTGTAATCCAAAAGCTGTACTTTGGAAATTTATATTTATTAAATAAAAGTTAAATAAATAAATAAAAGCTGAACCAAATAAAAAAATACATTCTGAGTATCTAGATGTACTTAGAATCCCAGCTCAAAAAAATTTAAATGATCATTTATTCATCCGGTGTCATATTACTGGCAAAAAAGAAAAGCATTACTTCAAAAAAAAGAAATTTAATTTTTTAGCAAAAGATGACAAGTTATTAGGAAACAGATGTTGTAATTTCTAATATATAAAATTATTTGCAAGTTTTCCTGTGGGACCATAAAATCACAGCTATAAGTCATATCATCTAGCTGTTCTCATGGTGAGCCACTCCATGAAAGAAAGTATTGTGAATTGCCATGTTCACTAGCAAAATGCTTAGATTTGTCATAAGGTTTCCTGAAGACCTTTGTATTAGGTGACCCGGACTGCCGTAACAAGTTGACTTAAATAACAGGAATTTACTATCTCACAGTTCTGGAGGCTATAAATGTGAGATCAAGGTGCTGGCAGGGCTGGTTCCTTCTTAGCACTATGAGAGTGAGTTTGTTCCAGATCACTTTTCCAGCTTCTAGTGGTTTGCTGCAATCTTTGATGTTCCTTGCCTTGTAGATGAATCACCCTCATCTCTGCCTTCATGTTCATGTGATCTTCTTCCTATATCTCTTCACAGGGTCATCTCTCAGTCACTGCATCCAAATTTCCCCATTTTACAGAGATACCAATTACACTGGATTAGAACCAATCCTAATGACATTATTTTAACTTGATTACTCCTATAAATACATGTTTCAAAATTTGGTTGCATACTTAGGTGCTGGAATTTCAGACATCAACTTATCTATTTGGGGTGATTCATTTTAACATGTAACACTATCACTAAAGTTTTATTTTTGCTATGTAAAACCAAAAGTCTATACCAGGCCAAAATCAGCTTCCTTCCCTTGGTCCTGCCAATTCATTCTTCTCTCACACAGAAGATTTTATGGAGGACTTTGGTCTGCAAGATGAATTGGGAGAGGATAATGCTAGGATTTACATTAGGCGAGAAGCTGAGATAGGGTGAGGCCAACTAAAACTCAAGAACATAGGTTTGTTGGCAATTTATACTGAATGTATTCCTTGACATACATGAAAAATATTTGAAAAATGCTCACTGTAACATTTTCTTAAAAAATTCACACTTTGAGTTTAGACCAACTTGTAAAGAAGCTAAATCCAGCATTTTCTTGGGCAGATTATTTAACATGTCGGTCTCAGTGCCCTCATCTTCAAAATGGGAATATTAATACAAATATTAGTATGCATTTCATTTACTCCTCTTTTGAGAAGTAAAAGCAGTGATATCTGAAAGGGATTAGGGCAATTCCTGTCATATGATGAGTATTTAATAAATGGTGTTTATCATATTACCCATAGCACCTAATGGAATGCCTGACACAAACACAGTAAGTATTTGGGGATGAATGTTTGAACCAATGTCTCAGAATTTAAAGTCAACCCAGATGAACTTTTTGAAAGTATCTGATCTTTATCTTTCCACAGTTCCGTGTGGACTTGGAGGCATAGCCAAGCAAGGTATGGCTGTATTATTCACAGGTTCCCTTCTTTTTGGCATAGTGACTATTCTAAGATAGATCTAAGATGTGTTCTGCATCTAACAGCCTTCCTTCCTTCTTTGAGATTTCCCTATGGTGACAGAAGGGGAGAGAAGGGAGAGGGAGGGAAGGAGAAGGAGAGGGAGATGTAGGGAGGCAGAGATGGAGAATGAGATTATTAAATTGAGATTGCTGATTTGATGTCATATGAACCTGAAATTGTAGGTAGCTTTGTCTTTCTCACAGGAAGGCTGGCCTTCAGCTATAGAGAATCAGGTGAACCCTCAGAAAAAAAGGAGTGAAACTTTTTAATCATATTAAATTCTATGGCTGCAGTTGTGACTTAAGCCAGATCTACCCAAAGACTTCCCATTTACATGAGTCATTGAATTCCATTTTATTTTTTAAACTAATTAGAAGATTTCTTTGAAACTGGAAGAATCTTTACTAGTATAAACAAGTACATGTTTTTAGTTATTAAAATCTCTTTGCTTGAAAGGTCCTCTTGAAAGTCATTTATATATAAGTAAATGTATCAAATACATTTCTCTATGTAGTCAAGTAGTGAAATCTTATATATTTTATTCCTACCAGGGCTTTTAGTGAAACAAATGCAAGGATGTAAATCTGTAATGTCCAAAGGAAGCAATAACCACATGGTAGTGATGCAAATATTTTGTCTTACAGCTATCTGAATAAGCTGTCTTTGTCTTGGCATCAACAAGTATGACTAAGCACCATATGTTTTATATCATGGCATACACAGAAGACAATCTTTTTTTTCCAGGAACTTACAGTTTAGCTGGGGAGATAAAGCAAATCTACACACCATAAAAACAGATAAACAAACAAAATAGGACAGTATAACTGTAATCAATAATTCATACTCACTTTAGAATTCTAAAATGTAAGTGGAGATGGGAAGGAGGGGTGGGCAATTCCAATGGTGACATAGCGTGAACAGAAACAGAGATAGAAAACTAAAGTGCACATTTAGACACTAGTGATTCATCCATTTGGCTTGAGAGGTGATTGCTGCAGGGAGTGATGGAGGCTAAGACTGAACATTTCGACTGTGGTCAGATTTTTAAAAGCTTCAAACATTAGGCAAAGGAGTTAGATTTCAATTTTCCAGCAAGGAGAGTGGCTACAAGTATTTGGGTGAAGAGGGAGTTGCAATGTCATCAAGATAATATTTTAAGTATTGTAGGACGTGGGTCTGTTGTGATCTGCTCTAGGGTATCTTAGGGTAGAAAAAGGAGGAAGTCATGACTGAGCTGTAGAAACACTTGAGTCATGAACTGATAAGGGCTCAGATGTGGTTAGTAGTACAGAGAGGCAGAAAGAAGATACATGAAAGAGGAAGGAAAATTTCGTAGAATGGATATAACCCAGAGCCAGATCGGATGAAGAAAATGAGGCAATAGATTTTGAGGTGGAGTAAAAGGTAGTATTTTGGGGACAGAATTAGGAAATACAGAAATTCTTTCTGGACATTGCTGCAATGTCCTTATCTCATTATAGACAACATGCCAGTTTAATTTGAAGACCTTTTAAGTACCTGCATTCGCAGCAAGCTGGGATCAGGAGCCAGGAATCAAACTCAGATATTACAATGTAGGGCACAGGGGTTCTAACTGGCATCTTATTCACTAGCCAAAATGCTTCTCCCTGCATGAACATTTTGAAATACTCTTGTATGTCATGGAATTCTTGCTCAGTAGGGTTATGTTGCAATTTGTAGTTTCTACCACAATGAGAAACAGGGAATTATTTTTAATTTCTGTTGAAGCATCATAAAAATAAGTTCAAATAACAGCTGTGTGCCAGACTAACTGTGTAACTTCAGATAAGTCACGTATCCCTCTGAGATTCAGTTTTCTTGACTGTTAAATGTACCTATCTACTTCACTGTATTGTTGTGAGGATTAAATGAGGTATAATTTGTTTAAATGTTTAGCATGCTATCTGGCATATTGCAAGTACTCAGTAAGTTTTTTTGTTGTTTGTGCTATTTCTGCTATAATTATTAACTCTTCATGTATGAGCTTTCATGCAAGGGACTATGTCCTATTCAACTTATGCCTAATGCCCAAAACACCGCAACTTGAACATCTAACTCCAGCATGTTTGCGAGACTGAGCAAAGATCCTCTCATGCAAGGGACTATGTCCTATTCAACTTATGCCTAATGCCCAAAACACCGCAACTTGAACATCTAACTCCAGCATGTTTGCGAGACTGAGCAAAGATCCTCCTGTTGAGGATGTAGATGATGAAAATAATGGAGCTATGGAAGAAAGGGATTCAATCTGTAATTATTAAGCAATGTAATTCAAATTCAGGTTAAAAAAATGTGAAGGCCAAAGAATATTTCTAACCATCTCCTGCACAGGGTAGTGCTTTTGACCATTCAGGTGTTGGGAACTGTTTTTCTGCCAAGGGCCCTTTGAATGTTTATAACATCATTCAGCGACCATGTAAAATTATCAGCTTAAAAATTAGCCTGGTATAGATGTATTGGATTTCAAGTCTCACCTGCAGTTGCTTTGGGTGAGCCAGACCAAATGACTTCATAGTCTGTGGTCCAGACCTTCCTCACCCCTGAAGGTAGAGGTTATAATAGTCTAGAAACAAAGATGTACTTGTGCAATCAAAAGTCAATCTTTATCATTGCCATGTTAAAAATAGACTTCCCATCTAACACTTCTTTATGTATGCGACTCTGAGACCGTTTTTTAATTCTTGTAACGGGAAAGCCAAACTGTCATTAATTTATGACTATAGATAATACATAGCATTACTTTACTTACGGAATGACAAAATATACAAAATAATACTTATGTTACAGTGAGCACTCTCCTGTGTGGGTCATATGGATATGTGTTTCAGGTCAGAGGTACTGAAACTTCTGTTGAGGATTTTTCATTTTTTGAAAAAAATAAATATGTTAGAAAAATATCTCAGTAATGTTTTAAACCAAATATAAAATTATTATAGGAACCATAACATTTTTGCCCAGTATTGTTGAAATTTAGACTGAATAATGTCAGTTATTTTGCTGCTCTGAAGTCCCTTTTTTGAGCCTACACTGAACCTGTAATACTTATGGAAAGAGTAACCATAGCAACCTATATTGATGTCACAAGCCCAGGCTTCTGACTTCATTGCATAATGCAGTAGCAACTGGATTTGCAGCAGAAACACCCTGCTAAAGAGCAAGTATCTTGGTTCACAGCAAAGAGGACAAAGGAAAACAGCAAGTTATAGGGGGTTGAATCCTGGATTGTGAGTCAGATTGCCTGAGTGCTTATTTTAACCCTACCTCTCACTTGTTGCCTTGTTTTGAGTAATTGTGTTTACATGTGTGCACAGGGGTTTGAAGCAAGAAATCTCCTATTTCTGGGATGGTCATAGCAGAGACAAACTCAGGATATCTAATGTTTTGCATTTTGTAGATAGCTCAGTAAAGCTAAAACACCCTTAAAATAACTTGGAAAGAAAAGGATTACTAATGCCTTGTAGTAGGTATTTAGCTAGCTCACAAAGATTATGAGGACACTTTGAAATAAAAAGCATCTAGCTCGATTTTTATTTTTTGAGACAGTGGGTAAAGGAAAATATTGATTCCTGTTATTAATTTTTGTGAGAATATTGTTTTTACATAAATATGTCACTATCTGTATAGCTTTATCTAAAGATGTTTTTATGTATTCAGATGGAGAAATAAAAGATTAATCTGTATCTGATATTGGATATGAAGCTTCTCATGCTTAAACTGTGTACATGAAATGGTAAATGTTTCTTAATTTTACCAGGCAAATGCTGATCCTCTTAGAAAACAAATGGCCTTGCTAATTTCAGTTGAAATTTTTAAGAATCATGATGCTATCCTTTTTCAGAAAGGATAGCCTTTCAGTTGGAGCCTGTAACCTGTTCATTATTTCCATTGGTCTAGCTTTTTACTCTACACTAAATTTCAGAACTGAAATGTGGATATTTTGGAATTTCAAAAGGTGCTTAAAGTAATCAACTGTCTTACCAGCATCTTGGCTAAAAAAGGATATAGCTTTTATTTCATCTGAGGTAACAAGGTTGAACATCTTTATCAAGAGAACTATGACCCTTTCTACCCCTTCTAACCATGTGCTTCAGGCAGTCCAAATTGTCAGTACAAATTTAACTTGCTATAAATATCATTAGCTTAATTACATGTGGAGTAGCCATCATGAAAACATGATTTATCAATTATTAGGAATTATTTAGATAACTGTTAAAAGGAGATGTTGTAGGCATGTTTTTGATAACTCAGGTGTCCATCATAATGCAACACAAGCATTTGTATGAATCTCAAAATCTTGCAAAATGTTTCAGAAACATAGTTTAGTATGCAATATTTTATAGTATATTTGTGTGTATGTGTGAAGGCAAGTTAACTATTTGATTTTATGCATCATGACTATCCAATTAGCTAATATGATTTTTTTAAAGTGCCAAAAAGCTTCCTTGCATTTTGTATGACTTCAATTAACTTTTATTAACTTTACTAGCATGAACAGATCCTAAATAGGTACAGTAAAAGTTTGTGAAAGAGCAGGTTGGTCTCCATCCATGCTTTTTTTTTTTTTTTTTTTTTTTTTTTTTTTTTTTTTTTGACAGAGTGGACAGTGAGAGAGAGAGACAGAGAGAGAAAGGTCTTCCTTTGCCGTTGGTTCACCCTCCAATGGCCGCCGCTGCAGCTGGCGCACCGCACTGATCCGATGGCAGGAGCCAGGATCCAGGTGCTTTTCCTGGTCTCCTATGGGGTGCAGGGCCCAAGCACCTGGGCCATCCTCCACTGCACTCCCTGGCCATAGCAGAGAGCTGGCCTGGAAGAGGGGCAACCGGGACAGAATCCGGCGCCCCGACCGGGACTAGAACCTGGTGTGCTGGCGCCGCAAGGTGGAGGATTAGCCTATTGAGCCACAGCGCCGGCCCTATCCATGCTTTTTTTTAAAAGCCAAGAGTGCATTATTGACTATGTCCTAAACATTTTCCTTGTGTAAAATTCCACATTTTCCAAAATACAATCCTTCTTAATGGAAGAGACTAAGCATACACTGCCAAATCATGACTGTCAAGGAGTTATACCCATAGAGGAGATTTCAGTTCATCAAAGGTATGTGTTACATAACTTTCCCAAAGTTAACTGGTAGAAGACTCCATCCTCAGCCATACACGTGTTCTGTCTCGTCACACTATCTTGATCCTTCCTGATGCTTCCCGTCCAGAATCCCATCTCTCAAGATCTGTTCCTTGGCAACATTTTTTGATGACATATTCAACTTGGCTGTTAAGTTATTCAATTACATTTGTCAACATTTTGAAATCCTTCTCTCTGTCTCTCAGCTTTCTAGTATACAGAAGCACTAAAAATAAAATTTATAAATCTTTGATGGGTTCATATTACTGGGAAGATACCTAGAAAAAAATCAAGTACATGGTAATTTTGTTAAAAGTATGTATCCATAAGAGCTGAGAGAATTCTATGAAAGGGAATAATCAGAGACAATGAGACAATAGATTTAGCCCAAAAGCATTTTGTAGTGAAGGTGTTACTTTGAAAAATGGTATTTATCCTGTCTTCTCTCTGTTTCACTTATCTCTCCCTTCTTGTTCTCACTGTCTTTATTCCTCACACAAGTAATTTATGTTTATTGTGACTCATTAAGTAGAATAGTTAAGCAAAAATAAAAATAAAAGGATAATTTCATCATCAAGATAATCCTTTTCTCAAAATTTTTAAGTTTATATGTAGGCTCAAACATTCTCTTTTTTAAAAAAATATATATTTTTTATTTATTTGAAAGGCAGCACTATAGAGAGTGAGAGATAGATTTTCCATTTGCTGGTTCATTCCCCTAATGCCTTCAAGGGATGGGGCTGGGCCAGGCAGAAGTCAGGGTTGTGGAACTCCATCTGTCTCCCATATGGGTGGTAGATACCCAAGTACATGGGCCATCTGCTGCTGCTTCCCCAGATGCATTAGCAGGGAGCTGGATCAGAAGGGAGCATCCAGGACTAACCTGGCACTCTTAGTAGATGCTGGCATTGCAGGCTGCAGCTTACCTGGTGCGCCAAGATGTCAGACTCTCAAACTTAATTTTCAAAAGCTGGAGGCATGTACTACACATTGCTTTGTAACTTACTCTTATAATTATTGAGTATGTTTCCTCTGACAATTTGAAATTTGAAAGGCTCCAAAATCTGAAACATTTTGAGTGTTAATATGATGTCACAAGTGGTAAATTCTATGCTGACCCCGTGTGTCAGGTCACAATCAAAATGCATGTTCACCAAAAATACTTTATAAAATAAACTGATGGCTATGTATATGATGTGTATATGAAATATAAGTGAATTTCATTTTTTGACTTGGATTCTATCCCCAGTCTCTTTCAATATGTATTTCTTCCACAATTCAAAAAATTCCCAAATACCAAATTCTTCTAGGCCTAGGCGTTTCTATGTTTATAATTAGAGATTTATCTGAATTTGTTACGTAAATTTCTGTTGTATGAGTATATCATAATGTAATCATTTTTCTATTCTTAGACCTTAGTCAATTCCAAATTCTAGTGGGTATAACATATGTAAGTTAAGACATATATACTATATATATACATGTCACATTCTTATATGGATATAACCTTAAACATTTGATTTTTTGATTTAATTATAAACCATATTGTTCAAATTATTGAGTCTTAATTTACATATATTCAGTTATTTTCAGATTTAAAATTTTAGTAATGGGATGATTATGTTAAAGGATATAACTTGTTTTAAGGGTTTTAGTAAATGTTTGCTAAACCTACTCCTAAAAATATATCAATTGATAATACCATAAAAATGAGACTCATTTTCCCACTTGCATACTACTGCTGGCTATTACTATAATTTTTAATCATGACATACTACTGCTGGGGAAAAATAGTACTTTAAGAATATTTTTATTTGGGATTTTGTGATTTTGAACAGCTTTTCATATCAATTCAATTCAAATTTATTTTCTAATTGTGTAATCTGATTAATTACTTGCTAGGTGGGTATGTCTGTTTCTTACCAATTTACAAAAGTTACTTTTATATTACCATGCTAATTAGTGTTCTCCTTGGCCATTTGTCCTGTATCTGTAATTTTCATTTGTTTTGTGTTACATTTCATTTTTGTATGCACAGCATATATAACCTCTTTTACAGTTTCTGCTTTTGGTGTTAGGCCTCTAAGACAGCATGTAAATATTTGCTATATTTTTCAAATATAAATTCATTTTTAATTGTTGATGTTTTCTGAAATTTATTATGACTTGAAGATTTAAGATACAAAAAAACTTCATTTGAATTATTCCCCAAGAGTTTTATTTTTTGCCACCTTCTCATACCCTCACAGTTTATATACAGTTTTAAAAATTCTTTTCCATGTCTAGTATCAGTATCACACTGTTTTACTTATTAACTTGTTTAAATATTTTAGATTCCTATCTGTAATAATTTTATAAATTAGACATTTTATCCTTTTCTCAATGGACATAAAAAAGGGAGTGTGGTATTGTTTTGTTTTCTTGACTTGCTGTTTTTATCCAGGACAACAATTTTTATCTTTGTTTTATCTGTTTGAGATTAATTCATTCTAATTGCTGTGTAGTGTTTCTTTCATTGATAAATAACAGTTTTTTACCTTATCTTTTCAGGAGGCATTATTAGATTTATCAAATAAATGCTTTTTATGCACCTAGAAAGGTGATTTATTACTTTAAAAAAGTTTATTTATTTACTTATTTAACAGGTAAAGTGACAGAGAGACACGGAGAGACAGATTATCTATCTGCTGGTTCACTCCCCCAAATGGCTGCAATAGCCAGGGTAGGCCAGATAGAAGCCAGGAGTCAAGAACTCCATGCTGGTCTTCCACATGGGTAGTAGAGGCCCAATACTTGGGCTGTCCTCTGTGGCCTTCCCAGTACAACCAGCAACCTTAAATTGGCACTCAAATATGGGATAGTGTATTGCAAGGGCCAGTTTAACCTGTTGTGACACAATGCTGGCCCTTAATCTATTAATGAAGCTATTAATTCTTAAGCTATTAATGAAGTGAATTATTGACATAAACTCAGTGTCGTGCTGAAAGCATCATTTTGTTCCTTACTATGTTGAGCTTAATGATACTTTATTCAGGGCTTTTACATCTGTTGTCCTCAGGGAGATCGTTCCTTTTTGCACTATTTTTGATATAAGGATCATATTTGCCTTAAAGAATGAGTTTAGAGCATTCCTTCCTTTCCCGTTTTCTGTAAGATTAATTTTTATGTGTTGTTTCCTCCTAGTTGTGTGGTAGATAGAACTGCTTGTAAAACTGTGTGGGCTATTGTTATTGTTTGTTTTAGAGGGTTATAGACCCTTGAATCATGGTATAAAATCCTTGAATTATGAAATTATGGCATAAATCAGTGTGAACTTTTATTTTTTCTTGTTTGCTATGTAGAGTGCTGGAAAATTATTTAAATTGCTGATTGAATTTAATAGTTTAGATCTATTTAATTTTTCTATTTAGTTTTGTTTCATAAATTATAGTTCTTCTAGAAATTTATTTTGTCTTTAAAAATTTATTAGTTTTCTATTTTAAATGTCTGACATATTTTTTCATAATGTTTTGTGGTTTTAACAATACCACTAGAGGTGGGAGAGAAATGTTATCAGTCTTTCTGGAGAACTACTTTTGGATTTGTTTACTATTGTAAATAATTTACTGCCTGATGAAGTACCTTCAACATTTAGTGGGTTAAAATAACCACCATTCATTATGTCTCATGATTTTGTGGGTCAGGAATTTAGTTAGTTTGAGTTTTTTTTTTTTTTTGTTCCAAGTAGTATTGACCAGGTTTACCAGGTCTCATTCAGGCAGTGGCTGCTCTGATCTGGAGAGTAGAAGACAATTTCACTAACACGCTGGTGCCTGGGTAAAGACAGCTACAGACTGCGCTCAGCTGGGTTGCACCCACTGCACACTTAACACAGGGCTTCTCCAGCAGGGTGGTCAGACTTCTACACTGAAGCCAGGGATCCAACAACATTCCAAGAGAGAGAAAATAGAAGTTGTGAATCTTACAGGCTAGACCCAGTAGTTGTAAAGCACCACTTTTGCCATAGGTGTGGTCAAAGTAGACACAGAACAGATTCAAGGGCAGTAGAAATAGTTTCTTCTTCTCAGAGAGACGGATATCAAAGAACTGGGGCCATTCTTTTACATAGATCCTGCATTCTATTTTAGTAATCTATTCTTGGATTTTGTTCCCCTGCTTTTATTTTGTTGATATTTCATACAGTAATGCACCCTGCTTTCTAAATTTGATGCTTAAATCATTTTCACCATTATGTTTTCTAATATAAATCATGAAGTAAAAAATGTACTCAAATTATTGCTTTCACTGCCTTGTGAAGTTTTAACTGTATTGATAATTTGCTTCTAATTTTAACGTTCCTTTATAAGTTCTTCTGTGATTCATGTGTTATTTGGAAGCATGATTTTAAAACCATGTAGATTGTTAACAATGTGTTCCGTTGGGAAAGCACCATAGTTGCTGAGAACTTAAATGTAGGTGGAGGAATTCCTCTCTTTCCTTTTCACCTACTTCCCTACTTCTGAAACGTGAATCTTGTTCAAACCTCACCGTGCCGCTCTTTCAGTTCAACCATGTTCTAGGCGTTGGACTCCACACTTTAGATAGTTTACACAACTACGAATTTGTAACATTCTCAAGAACTATTATTATCCTCAAGTTACAGATGAGGAAATTTAGCATCTGTTTTCTATGTGATTTATTCAACTCGTGAGTGGAACAGCAAGTCTTGGAATTGATGCGGGTCGAACCAGAACGCTTTTCCTTTTTCCAGCACAGGAGCACAGGATACCCGGTTCTTTTTTTTTTTTTTTTTTTTTTTTTTTTTTTTTTTTTTTTTTTTTGACAGGCAGAGTGGACAGTGAGAGAGAGAGACAGAGAGAAAGGTCTTCCTTTGCCGTTGGTTCACCCTCCAATGGCTGCCGTGGACAGCGCACTGCACCGGCGCACCGCGCTGATCCGACGGCAGGAGCCAGGAGCCAGGTACTTCTCCTGGTCTCCCATGGGGTGCAGGGCCCAAGGACTTGGGCCATCCTCCACTGCACTCCCTGGCCACAGCAGAGAGCTGGCCTGGAAGAGGGGCAACCGGGACAGAACCCGGTGCCCCGACCGGGCCTAGAACCCTGTGTGCTGGCGCCGCAAGGCGGAGGATTAGCCTACTGAGCCACGGCACCGGCCAGGATGCCCGGTTCTTTAATTTTTCAGAGACTCTGGTCTTATCCTAGTTTCTTGGGATGCCTTGGGGTGCCCTTTGAAGAACTAGGGGAAGTCATTTCTTTTCCTTCTTCTGTAAAAAGTCTTTCCTGAGGGTCTATGGATTATAATATGGCTGACACTGTTTCTGATAGCATTGCCAAGGGTGGAATCAGGTGATGGGACAAGAAAGGGGATAAGAGGTCATGCTCAACAATGGTTGTGTTCCTTGATAACTCTTAGGGCTTCATCAAATTTTTTGTCTTATAATCTTTGTAGCACTTAGGTAAAGCCTAAATATAAAAGTGAATGGTTTAGTTTTCCTGATGGAAAGTTTATTTTAGCTCCCTGGCATGTTGCATTTAGATTGTTTGTATATATAATTGTTTACTTAATGAGGATGCATCCTTACTTTCGGAATACTGCCTTTAAAATGAATTTCCATAGATTTACATAAATTCCCTGGGGATCACTATAATGTGAGCAAAGAAAAAACTGCCCAGCTGTGCACTCATTTAATGGAATTATGAAGCTTTAGGGTGTGGATTCTGAAAAAGATATCTGGGAGAAACAGTCACTCAAACTGCAGGAGAAATAAATGACTTTGCTCTCACTTTGGTTGTTGATTTTAGAAGCCAGCATCAGATGCTCAAGGTTTTTAAAAAGTCATCATTGGGAAAGATTGAGGAACTGTTCTACATTGCAGAAATCATCCATTGTATTTGAAAATGGAGGTTAATATTTTATGTTAATATTGGAGTAGTGGCTTTTATTTTTAAATAATTTTGTTTGATATGGAGAGAATTAGCAAATTCCCTATATTTCATATTGTCAAAGATGAAGCTAACAGCATTCTCAGGGAGGTTTACCTTTAAATTTAGTAGAAGGTCCCCAACCTCATCTGGGAGAGAGTTGATTAATGGTGACCTCTATTTCCATCACACCTCTGTCCTTGTCATTGATGGATAAAGATCTAAGGTGATAGCTTCTGGGGCTTAGAGATTTTACCATCTATTTAACTTACTTTGAGTCTTTGTTTTGATGGTGGTGTTCCAAACAATTATGTGGTTTTGTACTCTATAGCTAGTTCTATAGAGTTGGTTAGAATAATATAATAACAAGGGGAAGATCTTATGATTCCCTTGGCCTTGGAACATAGCGATATGAATAATGTTCTTTTCAAGCTAATACCTCAGGCTTAGCCAGCTGTCTATAAATGTATATCTTTCCTTCAAAGAGGCTCACTCGAGAATATGAATGGATCAATACTAATTTATATTCTGTGTTGGAAAATCAACCACTGATGGTGAGTCAATAAGTTCCTCTTTGTGTATGAATACATAAATCAGTCAACAAGTATTTAGTAATATATAAAAAATGCTCTACTGGGGATTCAGGAAGGGAAGAGAGGTTTTTTCCATGGTTCCAAGGAACATTTAGCCCTTATACCACAGAAAATGATAACAGTGATAATAATAGCTCACAATTTTCATACATTAATGTCAGGAATTTCTTTGTATTATCTCACATACACTTCACAATGACTTTGTTCTTGGGTAGTCTGATTGTCCCATTTTATGAAAGTAAGGGCACAAAAAGCCTAAATTATTTGCTTTACAGTGTAAAAGGTAGCTGGGTTATCAATCTTGACGCTTTGACTCCAGACATTAGACTCAATTTCTTCAAAAATCATTTATTCATTTATATGAGAGGGATTTAGTGAGAACCAAAGAGAGAGAGAGAGAGGACACTCCTATCCACTTCACAGATACCTACAGCAGTAGATACTAAAGTTAGGTGCCCAGAACTCAAGTCAGATCTCCTCTGAGAGTGATAAGAGACCAATTGCTTGAGCCATCAACTCTGCCTAGCATTCCCAGGAAGCTGTAGTAAGCAGCCAGAGGCAAGTATCTAACCCAGGTCTCTGATAGGGGATATGGGCATCTTAATTAGTTTCTCAGCTAACTAGGACAAATGCTTGATCCATTATGCTTTTTTTAAAATCTAATTCTCAGTTTATTTATTGTGATAAAATATGCAAATCATAAAGTTAACTATTTTAACCATTTTTTTAGTATGTTGTTCAATGGCAGTAAGTGCATTCACACTGTTGATCAGTCATCACTAACATCAACCCCTGTAACTTTTTTTCATTTTTCAAATTGAAATTCTGTGATCTTTAAACAGTGACTGCCCGTTTCCTCATTCTGTCTCTATGAATCTGATTGCAAAATTGCCTTATAAAAGTGGATTCATGTAATTGTCCTGTGACTGGCTTATTTCAGTTAGCATAATATTTCCAAGATTTATCCATGTTGTAGCATTCATCAGAACATCATTTCTGGGGGTAAACATTTAGCCTGGTGATTAAGATGTCAGAATGCCTGCAACCCATGTCAAAGAGCCTTGGTTCTAGTACTGGCCATACTATTGATTACAGCTGCCTGCTGGTACATACCCAGAGAGGTAGAAAGTGATGTTTCAGGGGCCGGCACTGTGGTGCAGTGGGTTTAAACCCCAGCCTGCAACTCTGGCATCCCTTATGGGCGCAGGTTCGAGTCTCGGCTGCTCCACCTCCAATCCAGCTCTCTGTTATGGCCTGGGAAAGCAGTAGGAGATGACCCAAGTCCTTGGGCCCCTGCACCTGTGTGGGAGACCTGGAAGAAGCTCCTGACTCCTGGCTTCGGATCAGCTCAGCTCTGGGTGTTGTGGTCATTTGGGGAGCAAACCAGCGGAATGGAAGACCTCTCTCTCTCTCTCTGGCTCTACTTCTCTCTGTAACTCTTCAAATACATAAAATAATTATTAAAAAAAAAAAAAAGAAAGTGATGTTTCAGTTAGCTGTGTCCCTAGCAGCCATATAAAATAAATTGATTGAGTTTCTGGCTCTTGATTTCAGCCTTGCATAGACATGGCTGTTATGGGCGTTTGGGGGGGGGGAGTAAACCAGAAGATGGGGGCTCTTTTTTTTCTGCCTCAAAAAGAAGAAAGGGAAGGAGGAGGAGAAGGTTGAGGGGAAGGAAAGAAGGAAGGAGGGGAAGAAGGAAAGAAAGAAGTAGGCAGGAAGAAGGAAGGAAGAAAAGCGTTTGTTTTTATGACTGAATAATGTCCCATGACTATTTTCTTTATCCATTCGTCTATGGTCTTTTGAGTTGCTTTCACCTTTTGGGCTAATGTGAATAATGCTACTATGAACATGAATGTTCAAATGTCTTTTTAAGTTCACTTTGAATTGAATTGAGCATATGCTTCTATGGTAATTCTATGCTTAATTTCTTTGAGGAACTACCTCAAAAATTTTTAAAGTAGGGGGACCATTTTACATTCTCATCAGCAATGTAGTAGTTTTCCAACTGATTTCTCCATGTTCTTGTAGGTATTTTTTGTGCATTTCCCTAATGGTTATTGGTTATTGGTATTGAGTTCCCTTTTAATTGCTTATTGGTAATTTGTAAATCTTTGGAAATACATTATTCGAGTTTTTTGCTGTTTTTATTGGGTTATTTTGTTGTTAAATTATAACAATTTTTATATATTCTGGATATTGACTCCTTATCAGATATATGAGTTCTAAATATTTTATCTCATTCCATAGTTTGCCTTTTCACTGTGTTAATAGTGTCCTTATATAAAAGTTTTTAATTTTGATGAAGTCCAATTTATATATATATATATATGTGTGTGTGTGTGTATATATATATATATATATATTCTTTTCTTGCCTGTGCTCAAACTCTGTGCTCTTAACCACTACACTGAAGCTTGTAACTAAGATTTCAGCATGCTAAATTATGTTGCACCAACTGAAATTGGAATATGGGGTACCATACGATGTCACCGTGTGCTTATTAATAAATTCCCAATATTAATAAGCCTGTGTAGGATTTTGCATAATATTCAGAGAAGAATTCTGAATACCTGCATAAATGAATGAGGCAGCATGACAAGTTTTAAGCTTTTTATTCAGTGAGGAAGATTCATAGGAGAGTGAGGGCATTAATCTAAGGAGAAGGGAAATTCTGGAATTAGCTTGGGGTCCACACCAAGCAGAAAGCAGGCTAGAAGCCACGTGCAGCAAGTGTTTAGAGCAGCTATCCACAGCTTATCACGAGCAGTGAAACAGAGGCTTTTGGGGTGCTCCTTGCCTTTTATATATTTTTCAAAGGGGAGTGGTTACATGGTCTGGTGGGCAGGTGGGCGCCAAGATGTGGTCGGGTAGGACTTGAGGTCACACATTGGTGTGGTGAAGGCATGGTCTGCCAGCTCCCAAACCTGATCAGTTTTATCCCCCATGCCTGCCTACCTCACAACCAAATTTCCTGAGGAGATGAGGTTGAAGGTCTGAGTTGTCAGGGAATGCATGAAGGAAACAGTGAATTATAAAATGTTATCTATCAGTATTTAGTGGATGATTCTTGATGAGAGTTTATTTTTCCTTATTTGTGAAAAATAATGTTGAGCAAATTGTGTGGCAAGTCTAAGGGATTATTGGGGGAGGGGGAGGATAGGATGAGGGATAAGTAGAGGTAGAGCTGTTGATCTCTTATTTGCTGATGAATTACCAGGGTGTTTTCTGGTAGAAGTTTTATTAAATAAATTTAAAGAGATGAAATAAAACTCTACAGTTTCACTCATGGCCTGCCACTGGCAGATGACTTTCTCTTAGAGTGTAACCAGTACAGGACGTAAATGATAGCAAACGGTCCTTTCTCTTGGCTTTTGCTCTCTGCTCAAGGCCGTCCTGAACTGTCCTGGGTATTACTGGGTCGGAGAGCTGAGCCCATATTGTGCTCCTTCATCTGCAGAAGGTGTCGGGAGTATGACTCACGTTTCAGAGTTCTTTGCTTCTAACTGCACACTGCCACTTCTGTTTTCTGTTTCATAACTTAGCCTCTCTGGTTCTTTCTCCTTTAGCTTTTGAATTTGGAATGTATCTAAGATCAAGGTTTTTTCCCATATTATTTTTGAAGTATTAATTCATGTCTCAGACTCAGAGGGTAGACAGATATTGTAACAACAGCAATTTGTAAAGTAGATAATATTGAATGTCATCCTTCGCATCCAAATATACAACTAAGTCTCATATTCTCTCCCTATAGGTACAAACTTACTCTGAGGTCTTAACAATTTCTAGGTTTAAAATAATCATAGAAGTGGTTTGTGAGTGTAATGGTGATGGCTTCAGAGGTGTCAGGAAGTCTGCAGTAAGAAGAGCTCTTTCATAAGCCTCCCCCAAAGCCTTCACAGCCACAGTGTTAGACGTTAACACTTTCCTCTCCTTGTAATAGCAATTTGGGTAATAGAGAAAATCGTGATGTTTCTTGAGTGTGGGGTGAATGTCGTGGGCAAGAAAGCATCACAAGAAGTTTTTAGATCCACCCAACCAAATTGCATTTCGTGACCTCACCCCCAAGGAGGAAATTCTGCAGCCCACATGTTATACCTCCCTTTTAAGACCAAGGTCATCTTTGGACTCAGATGACTTCATTTCACCTTCTAAGAGCTATGTCAGCTTGACTCCAATTCTCTTAGACAATGGAGCAATAGGGTCTCTGGTCCATATCAAAGCCAAGAATAAGATTCATTTTGCAAGATAATTTCTATAATTCTATTATTCATTGTGTTTGTACTGTGTGTTAGGTGCATATATATTTCATTAAATTCAGACAACAACCCTAGCTAGATTTTATTATTCCTTTTTGGTGTGGAGGATACTGAGGCTTGGAGGGGAACAAATTTGTTCATGGTAACTCCATTTGTGACAGGCAAAGCTTGTAGTATGAGCAGGCCTCCCTCGTCCCAGAGTTCATCCTACTTCCCTGCTGCAGCTCTTCCTAGTCTTCTCTCTCTAGCTTTGACTCTTTTAAACTCTCATTACAGATTCCAAGAGACAAAGGAAAACCAGAATACTTTATACAAAACTTGTTAACTGAAATTAGAAGTAATTACTGCCTTCCAGAGGAGAGAGCTGCTGTTCCTTTAGCATTTCAGAATGACAACATAAGGACATATAATACAAACAGTAGTTTATGGTCCTGTTCCCATGATAGATGAATCTTGTACACATTCCCTTTGGTGTAATTGTTATCTCCTCCACTGGCACAGTTGACTAAGGAGTTGTTCAAGGCTGCTTTCACACTGCTTGTGAAAACTGTTGGGTGGATGGGTTGCTCCACAGGTGGAGATAACATCATTCAACTGCAATGAGGGTAGTTTGCAAGACTGCTTCTCTGTTGTTGAGTCCAAGACCAGTGGCTTCTTATTTCATGATAGAAACTACTACCTGACATATTTATTTTCTTTCTGCTGCTAAATTGTTAGCTATTTTTACTTGTTTTTCTGGAATAGGAATTCTTATTTTGTAGTGTCAGTCATGGCAAGATTATTCTTCTGGCAATCCAGTAATCAGGGTGAATTAAAAACATTATTTATGATCTTAGAATAGGTTTATTGGGTCTAATTTATTCTTGAATAGGCAAATTTGATAGCCATCAAATTCCATTAGATCAGACAATGACAATAGTAAGGATAGTTTAGCAGAAATTTAGAAGAAAATGCTATTTTCTTAAACATGGCACCAACATCACAGTTGTAATCATTTGCATATGATGTAAATAGGACAAGAAGAAGAAGCACAACTTCGGCTGTTGAAAACAATAGCAGAAGTGCATGGCAGCTTCTTTGGCACCAATTTTGCTTGGAAAAATTGCAATCAGCTAGAAAGTATTTTACTTAGTAGCAGATGTCAAAATCTGTTACTAGATTTTAAAAGGGCAACCATATACATTTCTCAGAGGGTTGGTAGATACAGAAGTTGTGGCAAATAGCATGTCCTAGAGCTATAAGGTTAGTGAACTGGGTGAGAAATAAACATTGTTTTCACCATCATCCTAACAATAATAGCAAATAAACAGCATACATGATGAGATGCTTGTTCTGAGCAGTTTGTGTGTAATAATGCATCTAATCCTGGTGGCAACTCTAGGAAGTCAAAGCTACTCTTACTCCTCATTTTACAGATGAGGCTACTGAAGCACAGAGAAGTTATGTAACTTGCCCAGGATGACACAACCAACAAGTGGAAGAACCAGAATATATATCCAGTCTGGCTCTAGAGTCATGTTCTTTATCACTACCCTGTATGACAACATTTATTGAAGTCATACTGTTTAATGCACAATATATTTGGCACCGTGATGGAAGAGGTAAAAATTGCTCAAGGAATTTGCAGTTTAGTGTACACAGAAATTATATTTTTTGTCATCTTTTGAGATCATTTTGGAAGTTTCTGATGGCAGGGAAGAATTATCCCAAGTGTCAAGTATTTATGTGATCATTAATAGAAAAACACTGCTTTCCATGAGGGAAGTGGCACAATGATGCCCTTAGAGTTAAAATAAAGTGTTAACAGTTGTACAATTTTCCATTTATGGATGCTTTGATAAAGTAGGCACTGTGTGGGATATTCATACAATTTGGTCTCATGGAATAAAGTAAGTATTGTGCCACTTATACAGTATATAGCCTCACTGAAATCTCATAACTGTATGAGCTAGATCTTTTTTTTAAAAGTTTATTTATTTATTAGAAAGAGTTACAGAGAGGCAGATGTAGAGAGGGAGAGAGAGGTCTTCCATCTGCTGGTTCACTCCCCAGATGGCCTCACAATGGCTGGAGCTGCACTGATCCGAAGCCGGGAGCCAGGAGCTTCCTCCAGGTCTCCCATGCGGGTGCAGGGGCCCAAGGACTTGGGCCATCTTCTACTATTTTCCCAGGCCAAAGCAGAGAGCAAGTCACATCCCATATTCAAGCTAGTTTGTTTTTACATATTTTGTGGGGGAATAAACACTCTCCTGATCCTGTTATTTTCATTATCATACTTCTCTGCATTTTCTTCTTTCAATTAGGGCTGAAAACAGAGTGCCCAAATTGCAGGAACCTCTATCCTCAGAGAGTTTCCATCTCCACCACGGCAGGTAGCTCTTTATCTCAGGCAATATGCCCAAGAGCTGCCAGACTTCTTCCATTCATTCCATGGAGTGGTTTCCTACAAACTGGGCTAATACAGCTTAGCTGAAATGTAAAGGTTTGCCTGTTGATGCCCTTTTTGAGTTCAGCTGTTAGACCTGGGAAATGTTAAATTGGGCAACACTGGGCTATAAATAAGCATGTTTCATGGTTGAAAAAGCTAAAGATTCCATCACCGTACAGTTGGCTTATCTACACCCTATGTGAAATGAGGGTGAAAAGGTCAAAAATCCATCTTTAATTGTCATATCCTCTGTATCAGGATTTGATAACACTAAGAATAATATTCAAAGAATCTTTCTTTTCCTCTGTGTCTATCTCATATACATAATATGTACACACATATGCAAAGGGTATGCAAGATACAGACTTGAGGGAGAGTAGATGAGGTAGGGATATTCATATTTTCTACTTTTGTGTTTTTGAATTTTTAAAAAGCGCATATTTCTTTTGAAATTTTATCAATGCTTTTAAAATAAAGAAGTACTTGTTCTAGGGAGCTCAAACTTACATCTCCTTTGTTGAGAATAAAGAACAATGTTCTCAGGGAATTAGCCATTCCCTCTCAGATGCTCACCCTTCACTTGAACAAATGTCTACATTTGCATAACCAGCTACAAAAATAATTCTCACATTAAAGCGACCATTATTTACCTGCCACACTACCTGACAAAATAGTTTTGGAGTGATTATATAATTATGCTTTTTTGATGCTGTGCCTTTAGCTGCCAAAAGTCAAACCTGCCAATCTAATGCATGTTTTCATGTATTTTTCAAATATGTAAGTGAAGACTAAAAATAGATGATTTTTAAAAGTTTGTCATTGTGTCATCCTTTCTAAAATTATAGCTCCAGAGTGGATATTATAAAAACATTTTGATAGGACAGTTTTCTATAGCAGTATCATGTTCTTTTTATGAAAATATCAAAAATATCTGTATCATTAATAGAGTTTAAAAGAAAAGAATAGCCTAAAGCCTTAGGGATCTTTTAGTCACATCTATTTCTCATGATTACACAAAGAACATATATTTATTTATATATATAATACATATATGTAATATATATATAATTATATACATACATACATTATATATAAATATATACATGCATATATGTATATAGATACACAGCTGTTATCTGTAAAAAGTTCCTGGTCTTCCGTGCCAATGTTTAGAGACAGCTTTAGCTAGGAAGAAAGTTAAGTTTATCTTTATAGCATCTGTTCACCTTTCGCTTCCCTTTCCATAGTTACTGTTTCTCACTCTATGATATTTATGCATCAGTACTCCCTTTTGGAATGCCTCTGGTAACCTTGTTTCCACTTAGATGTTAATATCCGATAGCATGGTGTTTTCCTAGGGACTATATTTTTAAATCAAAGGATTAAATCTTTAGTGGCTAAATATCTAACAACAGGAAACAGGAGACAGTCTGGGAGAAGGTCATTTCCCAACACCTCAGAAGTACTACCTTGGATATATATTAGAGTGTACTGTACCTTATCTTATACCTTCCCATAAAATCTACATTGATATCACTAGTAGGGAAAGCCTATGAATTGTATGTATCTTCTATGTACTGCATAATGTATTTTGATATTCTTTTTAGCTTACATTTTATTTTTGCTAATACCACTATCATCATTTTGATGTTCAGGTTTTAGCCTGTGATGGTTTAGAATTAACTAAAATTTAATTAAAAGCAAGGAATACAAACTATTTTATTTCAATGTATTAGGATTTAAAACACACCAAAACTTGGACTCACCAAATCATCTCACTAAAACATTAAATATGAAGGGTTTTCAAAAAGTTTGTGAGAAGTGCCTATTATGTCAAAAACTTTATGTACATTTCAATTTTTTTCATCAAAATAAACTATTTTATTTTAACCAACTTCTAAAAATACCCCCATATTATGAATAATCATAACAAAATATTCATTAAGCACTTAGATGTACAAAACACTGCTAATTTGGGGGTTATATATTCTTTATTATATGCAAGAACCCCATGTGAGAGGAACTAATTCTTCCTCTTTAGAGAGCAAGAAGCTGAAGTTGATAGGGCCTAACAATTGGTTCAATGCCAAACTGGTGAAGTGGCAGAATCAGAATCTGAACCTGATTCTGTTTCACTCTACAGCCCTTTAATACCAATTATTATACTCCAGATCTAATTATATACCCTGCCAATCCTTATTAAATACAACTGCATAACAGTCACTGACTTTTGATACTTATATACCTTTCCCCTGTCATTTAATCACACTTACGTGGCCTGCCCAATTTTACACAGTCTAGAAATGGCATCTTTTGTAGGGCTGGATGAGTGGTGACAAATTCTTTCAATTTCTGTTTGCTATGAAAGGTCTTTATTTCAACTTCATTCACAAATGAGAGCTTTGCAGGATATAAAATTCTGGGCTGGAAGTTTTTCTCTCTTAGTACTTGGACTATATCTTGCCATTCCCTCCTAGCCTGTAGTGTTTCTGATGAGAAGTCTGCTGTGAGTCTAATTGGAGCTCCTCTGAGAGTAATCTGACATTTCTCTCTTGCACATTTTAGGATCTTTTCTTTCTGTTTCACTGTGGTGAGTTTAATTACAACGTGTTGTGGTGAGGACATCTTTTGATTATGTTTATTAGGGATTCTATGAGCTTCCTGTACTAGGATGTCTTTGTCCTTCTCCAAACCTGGGAAGTTTTCTGCTAGTATCTCACTAAAAAGGCCTTCTAATCCTCCCTCTCTCTCCATGCCTTCAGGAACTCCTAGAACCCGAATGTTGGTTTTTTTAATAGTATCCTGTAGATTCCCAACAATATTTTTTAGATTTCTAATATCCTCTTCTTTTCTTTGGTTTGACTGTATATTTTCCTGTGCTCTGTCTTCTAAGTCCGATATTCTCTCTTCTGCTTCATTGATTCTGTTTTTAAAGCTCTCTAATGCGTTTGTCATTTGATCTATTGAATTCTTCATTTCATTTTGGTTTCTCTTCATATCACAGTTTCATGTTCTACTAGTTTCTTCATTTCATTTTGATTCCTCCTTAAGATTTCATTTTCACGAGAGAGATTTTCTATCCTGTCCAGTAAGGATTCCTGTAGCTTAAGAATTTGTTTTTGAGAACTTCTAAATGTTCTTATCATAAATTTTTTGAAATCCATTTATTGCATTTCTTCTTTCTCATCATATTCATAATCTTGAATTGGGGTGCCTTGTTCATTTGGGGGTGTCATAATGTCTTCCTTATTCTTATTTCCTTGGATTCTGCATTTGTTGCTTGGCATTGTGGAGATATTCTTTGGTTTCTTCTTTTTTTTATTCCCTCGCTGTGCTGGCTTTTCTCATTATACTATGATTCCAGATTAAGTGGACTGTCTGATTTTGATGGATCCTCAAAGGCTTTTGTTGGGTGTGGCCAGAGCATTCTGTTTGGTTCTTCAGGGTTAAGGGTGTGCCAAAGGTGACACACCCAGGTTAGGCATGGTAAATCATTCTCTCTCTCTCTCTTTTTATTCAGAAGGGAAGTAATTCCACACAGCTGAGTAGAATTGAAGGTGTCATTGTCTGAGCTCTGGCTCCTGTGGGTATAATATTCGTCTACTCAGTCCCAAGGACCACACAAAGGATCTGTGTAGTGCTCAGTATAAGCTCAAATTCCCCTTCAATCTCCCACCAGGTTGCCAAGGTTACCGAGTTTGTGGCGTACTTGTATCTCAGGCACTCTGTGAGTTCTCTCACACACCCTCAGGTTTTTTTTTTTTTTTTTTTCACAGTCTCAGTTCATTAGCTCCACACATTCACTAGGTCCTAACCTCCTGTTATTTCTCCCCGCCAGAGTCAGGTTTTTCTGCTTGGCTGAGGTTGGGCGCAGCCCTGAGGTGGCACATCTTTTACATATGTCCAAAGTGGCGCCTGCTCTTTGTCTTTCTCGCCTTTGTAAGGTGAGTGGAGAGAGAGAATCATGTCCGTACCTGTCCCTTTTTATTTATTTATTTATTTTCTCTCCTCTAGTCAGCCTGGTGAACTTTCCCCCAACGGGCCTCAAGCCTTGCTCCCTCTAGGTCCTTCCTGCTGCTTCCCCGCCAGTGTCTTGGTCTATTGAGGTTTCGCCTCACCACCCTTTCCAGTGCTGGTGTGTAGATTTGGCGGCTGGGGTCCCGAGCCATGGGCGCTGTGCCCTCCACGTAGGTCCACCATGTCCTACTAGTTCTGGAAGAATTTCCTCTGCAGTTTTTTCCCCTAACTCTTCCCTGAAACTACAGTATCTCCACTTTTATTAAGCTATCTTTTCCTAGACTATCAGTGTGCCTCCTTGTCGCTCCCCCTCTTCGCGGAGGAACGACACAGGACCCTGCGTTGTTCTTTTGTCTGCTCGGCCCTTCCCGGGTTTGCTGCTGGTTCTTCCCGGGTTGGCTGCCATCCCTCCACCTCCGTGGAGGGGCGGGCCCCCCTGCCACTTTCCCCACTTCCGCGGGGGAGCGGCACACCGCCGGCCGGCTCTCTCGGGGGCTGCTCAGATGTTATTCGGATGTTCCCCTTAGATGTTCCTGGTGCATGTTGTCTCTCTCCTCCTTTATAGTCCTCTTCCACCAATCCCAACTCTGCTACCCACACGCCGAGTATGCTGCTCTCCTCCAATCAGGAGCAGGATCAGCCCCCTGCAGGTCATCACTCAAGTTGGCGAGAGGCAGCTGAGTAGAAGTTGTTTACTCCCTTCTCAGCGCCATATTGTGGGAGAGCAGATTCATAGAATAAGTCTTAATTCCAGTAACTTAGTCTAGTCCGAGTTGCTCCCCACACCTCCTCCCTATTCCACCATCTTGGAGCTTCCATTGAATCATCTTTCTACCATATGGTGCTAATCTCTCAATCATGCCAAGTACGATAAAAAGTAAGGAGAATTCTAGAGATGGGTTCTTCAGTGACCTTTCACCGATGATACTTTTAATCTACCTTTAAAACAAAGAGAAGCATGTAATTCATGAAATACATGAAATTTTATACCTTAAATAATTTTTTAAATAGAGAAGTATATAACTCATTATTTTTCTTTATTGAATAAGAAATTAATAAAATCATAACTACATTTTTTATTTCATACATAATGTCTAAATGAAATGATATAAAGCCTAACATATGTAGCACCTAGAAGGAGTTATTTTGTTTAGTTGCTGGAAATTGATATAGAACTCACAAACTAATCTCTTCCCTGATTGTGGCGATTTACTTTACATTAAAGTTTAGCTGTGTAGGCTATTTTGAATAAAGAATGAGGAATAGGAATGTTTTTGTGTAATGGTACAATGAGAAGTGACTCCATGAAAAGGAGAAAGAATTAAAGGAAAAGAATGTCACATTCTTGACTAAGAAGTTAACTGAGTATAGCTGTAGAGAACACAAATATTGTAACAGGAGTAGATTGGCAGCCAAAGTAATCCTTAGTTGTTCACAAACTGGAAGACCATGAGCAAAGTCAAGCCGCCAGGGCTTTGTGTAATTCTGCAGGAAAGTTCATCTTTCTCTTCTTTGCATTTTGCTTCCTTTGTCCTCACTCAGTGACATTTCCAAAGTGGATTCAATCTTCCATCTACTGCAATCTTTCCCAAGCAGGAATCTCTACATGCTGTGTACAATGCTAGTGGATCTTATCCAGCAGCCATTGCTGAGGTTCATCAACCTGGGGACTCCTACATGTGAGGAGTAGGTAAAGCTTGTGAAATTGGGATGGGGGAGTGATGGAAGAGGGCTCAATGAGACAGCAGGATAGGGAGTTCTATCTTTGTATCTGGAACACTAGATTTATGATAATTTGATTATTCAGATTAATTACATTCTGTGACACTGATGTTTTTAAATATTCATTCTCCCTAGTGCAGTAAAAACATAACAGCTGTATTTGTTTCCTAGGTCTCCCAAAACAAAGTCCAGAAATTGTGTGGCTGAAAATACCAGAAACTTACTCTCTGACAGCTCTGGAAGATAGAAGCTTAAAATAAGTGTTCTGGGAAGGTCAGGTTTTCTATGAAGACTCTCTAAAGAGTGATCCTTCATTGCTTTTGCAGCTTCTGGTTGTTCATAAACAACTGTTTGCATTTCTCAATATACAGCTTCTCTACTCCAATTTTTGTGCCTATTTTCACATGGCCTATTTCTCATCTCTCTAAATGCTCTCCTCTGTTGTTAAGAAGACACCATCACTGAATTTTGCCTCACCCAGTCCAGTATGACCTCATCCTTGTTAAGTAATTTCTCAGATTTTGGGAAGACATGAATTTGCAAGCCCACTAATTAACTCACTACAAAGTATCAGTCCATGTCAAGAGTATTTTTTGAGATGTCTGATTCCTGATTTGAAGTCAGAAATATACTAGAAATTCATTTTTCTTGACAAAAAGAATTAGGAAATCAACAAAGATAATGTGCCAAAAAGATTCAGGAGCCAACCTAAAGAGGCATTCATTGGCAGGAGATGGGACTGTTGGAGCATTAATAAGAAATCAGTGAAATAAATAATGACCCATGAGTAGAAAATTAAATTTGAAAATTCATTTTTAAACTTTGGAGAATTCTAGAGAACCTACTGATTATTGTAACAACTTGTGAATAAGAAGAGGAAATAATGTGATTTTCCCATGTGTGCCATCTCCAGGACAGCCATAAAGGGGGTGAAGCAAAATTTCTGCCCATAGTCATATGTCAGCTAATATATGATGAAAGAATGACAAAATATCAACACTTTATTTTTTAAAGGATAGATTTTTCCATTCAAAGAGATTTTTCAAAACTATGAAATAAATACTTTGTGTAGATCATATTTGGATCCATATTCAAACCCACCTAATGGTAAAAACAAACACATATGTATTAGACATAAGAGAAATTTATATACTGGCTGAATAATTGATGAGATTTGAAAATATGACTTTCTCTTGGAGAGGGACAAGGATAATGTTTTGTTATGTTTTAAAAGGAGTTATTTTGGAAAACATGCTGTTAATGAGTAGTCTTCAATTTGCAAATCAAAAATTATGAGGTAGAAATACAAAGAGTTCCCATATACCTCTCATGTTATTTTTTTAACTTTTATTTAATGAATATAAATTTCCAAAGTACAGCTTATGGATTACAATGGCTTCCCCCCCATAACGTCCCTCCCACCCGCAACCCTCCCCTTTCCCACTCCCTCTCCCCTTCCATTCACATCAAGATTCATTTTCGGTTCTCTTTATATACAGAAGATCAGTTTAGCATACATTGAGTAAAGATTTCAACAGTTTGCTCCCACACAGAAACATAAAGTGAAAAATACTGTTTGAGTACTAGTTATAGCATTAAATCTCAATGTACAGCACACTAAGGACAAAGATCCTACATGAGGAGTAAGTGCACAGTGACACCTGTTGTTGACTTAACAAATTGACACTCTTGTTTATGGCATCAGTAATCACCCTAGGCTCTTGTCATGAGGTGCCAAGGCTATGGAAGCCCCCTGAGTTCACTGACTTTGATCATATTTAGAAAAGGCCATGGTCAAAGTGGAAGTTCTCTCCTCCCTTCAGAGTAAGGTACCTCCTTCTTTGATGACCCGTTCTTTTCCTGGGATCTCACTTGCGGAGATCTTTCATTTAGGGTTTTTTTTTTTTGTTTTTTTTTTTTTTTTTTTCCCCAGAGTGTCTTGGCTTTCCATGCCTGAAATACTCTCATGGGCATTTCAGCCGGATCCGCATGCCTTAAGGGCTGATTCTGAGGCCAGAGTGCTGTCAGGACAATAGCTGTTCAAGTCACTGTTTCTCATAGTGTCCATTTCACTTCAACAAGTTTCCCCTTTGGTGCTCAGTTAGTTGTCGCCGATCAGGGAGAACATATGATATTTGTCCTTTTGGGACTTGTTTAATTCACTCAGCATGATATTTTCCAAATTCCTCCATCTTGTTGCAAATGACCGGGTTTCGTTGTTTTTGACTGCTTTATAGTATTCTATAGAGGACATGTCCCATAATTTCTTTATCCAGTCTACTGTTGATGGGCATTTGGGTTGGTTCCAGGTCTTAGCTATTGTGAATTGAACTGCAATAAACATTAATGTGCAGACAGCTTGCTTGTTTGCCAATTTCATTTCCTTTGGGTAAATTCCAAGGAGTGGGATGGCTGGGTTGAATGTTAGGTTTCTGAGGAATCTCCAGACTGACTTCCATAGTGGCTTGACCAGTTTGCATTCCCAAAAACAGTGGGTTAGTGTCCCTTTTTCCCCACATCCTTGCCAGCATCTATTGTTGGTAGATTTCTGAATGTGAGCCATTCTAACTGAGGTGAGGTGAAACCTCATTGTGGTTTTGATTTGCATTTCCCTGATTGCTAGTGATCTTGAACAGTTTTTCATGTGTCTATTGGCCATTTGGATTTCTTCTTTTGAAAAATGTCTATTGAGGTCCTTGGCCCATCTCTTAAGTGGGTTGTTTGTTTTGATGTTTTGGAGTTTCTTGATTTCTTTGTAGATTCTGGTTATCAACCCTTTATCAGTTGCATAGTTTGCAAATATTTTTCCCATTCTGTTGTTTGCCTCTTCACTTTCCTGACTGTTTCTTTTGCAGTACAGAAACTTCTCAATTTGATGCAATCCCAAAAGTTAATTTTGGCTTTGAGTGCCTGTGCTTCTGGGGTGTTTTCCAAGAAGTCATTGCTGGTACCTATATCTTGCAGGGTTTTTCCAATGCTCTCTAATAATTTGATGGTGTCAGGTCGTAGATTTAAGTCTTTAATCCATGTTGAGTGAATTTTTGTGTAAGGGGAAAGGTAGGGGTCTTGCTTCATGATTCTGCACGTGGAAACCCAATTTTCCCAGCACCATTTATTGAATAGACTGTCCTTACTCCAGGGATTGGTTTTGGATCCTTGATCAAATATGAGTTGGCTGTAGGTGTTTGGATTGATTTCTGGTGTTTCTATTCTGTTCCATTGGTCTATCCATCTGTTTCTGTACCAGTACCATCCTGTTTTGATAACAACTGCCCTGTAGTATGTCCTGAAATCTGGTATTGTGATGCCTCCGGCTTTGTTTTTGTTGTACAAGATTGCTTTAGCTATTAGAGGTCTCCTGTGTCTCCATATGAATTTCAGCATCATTTTTTCCAGGTTTAAGAAGAATGTCTTTGGTATTTTGATTGGTATTGCATTGAATATGTAAATTGCTTTTGGGAGAATGGACATTTTGATGATGTTGATTCTTCCAATCCATAAGCATGGAAGATTTTTCCATTTTTTGGTATCCTCTTCTATTTCTTTCTTTAAGCTTTTGTAATTTTCATAGTAGAGTTCATTAACGTTCTTGGTTAAGTTTATTCCAAGGTATTTGATTGTTTTTTAGCTATTATGAATGGGATTGATCTTAGAATTTCTTTCTCAGCCGTGGCTTTGCCTGTATATACAAAGGCTGTTGATTTTTGTGCATTGATTTTATATCCTGCTACTTTGCCAAACTCTTCTATGAGTTCCAATAATCTCTTAGTAGAGTTCTTTGGGTCCCCTAAGTAAAAAATCATATCATCTGCAAAGAGGGATAGTTTGAGTTATTTTGCCTAGTAATATCTCATTAGAATCTTTGCCACAATTAATGTACCATATCCATATTCTGTTTTTTTTTTATTTCCATCCCCTTTAGCACTTCCATCTCTTTCAGCTTGTAGTAATCAACATTCTGTGTTCAAATTGTTTTGTTTTGTTTTGTTTTAATTTTCTACATTTAAGGGAGAGCATGTGGTGGTTGTCCTTTGGTGTCTGGTTCATTTCACTGATCTTGATGTTCTCCAGTTCCATCCATTTTTTTTTTGCAAATAATAAGATTTCATTCTTTTATAAAGATGAATAATATTCCATTTTACATATTCTTTACCCATGCATCCAATCGTGGACACTTGGTTGATAACATATTTTCACTGTTGTGAACAGTGGTGCTATAAATATGGTGGATCAGGTATCTCCTTGATACCATGAGTTCTGTTTTTGCAGTACATACCCAGTAGTGGGATTTCTGGATCATATGGCAGTTTCAATTCTAGATTTGCATGAAATCTCTGTACAGTTTTTTACAGTGACTGCACTAATTTTCATTCCCAGCAACAGTGTGTAAGAGTTCCTCTTTCTTTACATCCTTACTATTGTTAAGCTCTCTCTTTTTGATAGCAGACATTCTGTCAGGGGTGAGATGATATCTTATTGTGGCTTTGATTTGCCTTTTCCTGATGGCTAGTAATATTGAATATTTTTTCACATATTTTTGACCATTTGGTTTTTTTTGTTTCTAATTTTTAATTAGTATAAAAGAACAGATTTTATGCAATCCATAGGCATACTTTCAAGAAAACCACTTTCCTTACTCCCCTATTTTCCAACAATGCCCCCCTCTATTCCTCCCCTCTCTTCATCTATTTTTGCGATGCCATAATTTTAGTCCACTCAGCATTCACAGGCTTTATTTGCTGCAAATTATAATATTCAACAAGAAAAAAGTATGAAGACCACCATTCCACAGGAGCATAAGCAGGGGCTAAAAACAATATCCATATCTCAAAATGACCATTTAATTCCTATACATTTTTGGTATATTATATTAACTCCCACATATCAGAGAAAAATATGATATTTGTCATTTTGACACTGTCTTATTTCATTTCTAGTTGCATCCAGCAAAGACAGGACTTCATTATTTTTTATGGCTAAGCACATTCCTGTTTTCATATTACTGCTACTGATTAAGCTGAAGATATATCATTTTTTATAGATGAGTGATCCACATCTCCATTAATTAGAACACTAGAAAAGATGTTTTATAAAAAAGATATTTAATTTTGTTTGATTGTGGGATTAACTCATGCAAATAAGAAGACAACATGTTGGTTCAATAGTACACTGTCTCCTTTAAGAAAGGCAATGTGATGAATGAATGTTGGATGTGTAGACTTAATGGATGACAAAGGGGAAGTGGGCTGAAGAGAGAACCTACAGATGACAATGAATGTAAACTTATTTTTCTTCAAGGGTAAGTAGTATGCTCACTGGTGATATCCAGTGAATACAAAGTAAATATGTAATAACTAAAAAACAAATTGGTTATGCATTGATTCATTTTGCATTTCCATTGTTCATCTTGTAGTTCATTTTTCTTTGTCTTTTTGGAAATCTTTCTCTTGCTTTAAAATAGACTTTTGACTCTGCTTTTACCCACTGTATTTCTTTTTTTTAAAAGATTTATTTATTTATTTGAAAGAGTTACACAGAGAGAGAAGGAGAGGTAGAGATAGAGGTAGAGGTAGAGGTAGAGGTACAGGTACAGGTACAGGTACAGGTACAGGTAGAGGTAGAGAGGTCTTCCATCCTCTGGTTTACTCCCCAGTTGGCTTCAATGGCTGGAGCTGGGCTGATGTGAAGCCAGGAACTTCTTCCAGGTCTCCCAGGTGGGGCAAGGTGGGCCATTTTCTACTGTTTTTCCAGGCCACAGCAGAGAGCTGCATCAGAAGTGGAGCATCTGGGACTCAACAGGCGCCCATGTGGGATGCTGGCACTGCAGGCGGCAGCTTTACCCACTATGCCGCAGTGCTGGATCACACTGTATTCCTATTATTTTAATTCTCAGATGGTTTATTATAAGCATCTTCAGTGGAATCATTTGGAAGAATAATCTTTGGTTTTTTCCTTCTCAGTTTCTATACATCTTGCACTTGCTCTTTAGTTTTGTATTTTTCAGTTATGGTTGATCTTATGATACACTAATATATCTGGTGACCAGAAATGAGGATTTTCATTAATATTAGGGCTCTAAAGTTTCCTGGAAAATAGTTGTGAGATTTAGGACAAAATGAGTTACTACATGTGTCCTATAAGAGGTGTGTCTCCCGAAAGTTGTGAAGCCATGTTGCATTATCCAAAATGGTGAAAGTAAACACATAGTTCCACAAATGGGTGGCTTTGGGATGATTTCACATTGTACTAACAGTCAGAAGTAAGAGTTCTTTTAACAAGTTTTAATGTTGTGAGTCATCAAAAAACAAAAAGGGCCAAAAAGATTTCAGTTTCCAGTCATCTTTAATTAAACTAGAGATTGAACATTTTTAACAAGGGATTTAGCAGATGGTACACAAGGTTAATCTCGAGCCACATAATAGATTGTTTTTTCTTTGTTTCAAAATAGATGCATTTACTAAAGTTTTTGATTTCTTAGACCTTGTTAAATACAAAATATTTACTGATCATTTTAGTTAATGCTTTACAGTGAGATTTGTTCTGAAATTTATTTCTCTGGAAGCAAAGCTGAGATGTGTTGCTTATTTTTCCCTGTGTCCCTGCAAATGGGACTTGAGGTACAGTCTCTCTTTTTTCACATCTTCATGCCGTGCAGCTCTGCTTTGATGGAAACTTTTTTTTCCATTTCTTTTTGAGTTTTGCTTTAATTCCAAAGTCTCATGCTGTTCCCTCTTGTTAGCCACCATCTTGCTTACCTGCCTTGGCTCTTCGTCTCTTTGCTGGTTCTATGACTCTCTTTTTTCCCATCCTATGGTCTGGTTTCTTAAGGTAAGTGGTCCTCCTCTAGCTCTGTGGTACCTTTTTCCAGTCTTGGTGATACAGCTACTTCTTGTTGTTTTTTTTTTTTTTCCCTTTAATTCATTGTGTAGATGCTACTTTTGAGTAAACAATTGTTTGCTTATGACATTACCTATATATAATTTTCAAATTAATTTGCACTTGAAATTTTGATGTTAGTCGAATTAGAGTTGAATATTGCTTTTGAATCACTTGAGTTCCATTTACATTGTTGGTGACTCTAAAATTAGACATGTGTTCATCTTCAAGTCTATCAGATATATCTTTTGGTAAAATCAATTTCCTTTTGGGTTAAATATGCTGCTAAAGGCACAGGACAGAAAGTGGTGAAAATAGTATTATGTACTCACTATTACAATATATTAAGGGCATGGAAATCATAAAAATAAAACCATAAACTCATTAAGATATACTATTAATGCATATTATATATTGCTGTTATATAAAATATGTTATTATGCCCAAAAATATCTGACTTGTGGAAATCAGTAAAGAAAGTAAATATGCTGACAACATCCAAATTTATTTCCAGTTTTAACCTTTCTTTTGAGCTATAAAATGACAAATTGACTTCTGGACATTTCCACCTGGATGATCTTCCCACAAACAACTAAAAATCAATATGCTTAATTGACTTGAATTCAACATTTATTTATTGAACCCCTTTCAGGAGATGTGTTAGAATCTGAGAACACAAAGATAAGATCCAGCCTTTGATCCAGAAAGGTCACAAATAAAACACGATTATTTTCCACCAAAACCTTCATCTTCTTTTGAGTTCCAAATCTTAGCTGATAGCAGCACATAGTTCCCAAAGCTGGAGACATTTGAATCATCACTGATACACTTTCCCTCACAACTGGAATTCAGTCCACTTCCAGTGCTTTTGGATTCTACTTCTAAACCTCTCTTCCTGCACCTGTTCTTTCTCTCCTTGTGTTACTGATTACTTTTATGTTTTGCCATCTTTCTCTTAGGCTATGGTAACAGCTTCTAATTCATTTCTCTGCTTTACAAATATCCTCTTTCCTTCCTGCCCACTCCTCCCTTTACCACCAGTGTTGCTTCATGAAAGTGAATATTGGGTGATATCGTTTTCCTCGTTTCAAGCCTTTTCTAAATGCATGATGCACCTTTGAATTCTCTTAAGATTTTCTGTAGGAGCCACACATGAAAGCCCACAGAGGCTATGCAGGTGGTACAAGGGAGAGATCATCATCAAGTGGAAGACAATGGAGAATTCACAATCCATGGAAAGAAAGAAAACTAGTCACCTCCCAGCCCTGTGGGAGTGCAGGCCCAGTTTTATCTAAAATTTTTTCCCTTTTCCCCATGAAAAGCTAGAAATCTTGGTTTTAAAATATTGAATGGTATTTTGATGTACTTTGTAGACCAATTTGTGTCCCCTGCTTTTTGCTTTGAATCTCTCATCACTTATTAGTGCAGCAAACTGCAATTCATCTTTTAGGATATAGATTAAATGTTCCTTTATCCCTGAATCCTCGTGTCCACATCAAACTTGTAGTTCAGTAATCTAAACTTCTGTAAACCTTCACCGTACTCAGATTTAATGATAATACAAAGCATAATGCACTTGATTTACGAAAATTATTATTTGGTATAAGGACAGATATTTTATTGGGGGGGGGGAAACACCTGGATCAATGTCAAAAGGAAACAGAAACTTGATTTTTTTCAAGGTAAACAAAATTTATACTCTCACAAGGATGCGTAAGGCCCATGGTATCATTTGTCTAGCCCTGCCATGGCAAAAATTCGATAAATCTACAGCCCCTAATATTTAAGTTGATTATTTTAGATGGTCCTCAAATGATATTATAAACATCCACTGGCCCTTGGCAAAAAAAGTTTCCATTTCTGAAAAACTTCTTTATAAATAATGTTTGAAATAAGAGAAATGAATTTTATTTAACTTCACAGGCTGAATTCATGCTTCAGACACCCCCACTTCACCAAGTACACTGCAACAATAGATAAAACATAGGAAGAAAAAGCAGGGATAGGCATTGTGCAGTGGGTTAGGCTGCCACATGGGATTCTTGCTTGCCATATTGGACTGGTTTGACTCCTGGCGCCTCTGCTTGCCATTCAGCCCTCTGCTAATCCACTTGGGAAGCAGCTGACGATTGCTCAAGTACTTAAGTTGGTGCTACCAGTGTTGGAGACCCAGATGGAGTTCTTGGTTCCTGGCTTCAGCTTGTCCAACCCTGGCTGGTGTGGACATTTGGGCAGTGAACCTGTGAATGGAAGATATCTCTCTTTGTGTTTCTCCCTCTCCGTAATTCTGCATTTCAAATAAATAAGTAAATCTTTACAAAAAAAGGTTACAAAGAGAGACATCTCTGAACTCATAAACAAGATAGCTATTGCTGTCAAACAGAACTGGCACAAATGTTAGGTAGAAGATGGACCCAATGCAAAAGCAGCATAGGTTCGTGCTTCTTCAGAGTAAGGAAGGTCAATTGTACTCAATATAATATGGAAAACCACAACTGTGCTCACTGCCTGGGCAGTGAAAGAGGAACAAATACAAAGTTTTCAGACTGAGAAGGACCACGATAATTTATTCTGGCAATGACTCATGAAAAAGCAGCAAAACTTCCACTTTAAGGGAAAGGGAACCCAGAGTTAGGCATGGATATGGAAAGCAATGAACACAAAAACGGATAAAAATAAATTGATTGTCTTAATGTGACTATTTTTATAAATGAAAGTAAAAGTGTTAAAGAAAAAATTTTCAGGATTGCTTTGGTTTCCTTTTGATAACTAAGGTACAACAGAGGAAAATAGAAAAAATATTCTTGATTTTGTTAAAAATATAGATAAGCACAACATAAACAGAGATATAATCTATAGCTTCTAAATTAATGTCAGAAAAATGAAGTATCTACAAAATGCACATGCAATAGAAGACAGGAGAGCAAATCAAGGAAAGGAAATGAGAAACAGAAAACAAAATAAAATATCCATGTAAGTTCAAATATATTTTCATTTTGAATTGATACAGAACTTATTAACACTGTTTATAAAATTTAGCTATTTGTTTTTATGAAATATACTTAGAGCAAAGCTATACAAAAAATGAAAATATGTGAGAGAAAGAGATATATCATGAAATTATCAACTTAAAGAAAGCCTATATAGCAATATTAATAAGACAAAACAAGATTTCAGTCAAGCATATTAATAATAAAATAGAGTAATTATGATGATAAAATGAATACATCAAAAAGGCAAAATCAAAGGCTTGTATACACATAATTTTGGACAATGAAGAAAAAATTGATTTAAAAGGAAAAAGTAATGCTTCTACAATCAAATTGGATAATTTATATATACCTTTATTAGAGGCAGATTAAGTGTACTAAAAGTTTAATAATTAGAAAATGCAAAAACTAAAATTGACAAGGTTGTTCTATATAGTTAGTGATATAGATATGTAAGTAAAATCTTTTACTCACCATTAAAGAATATAGAATCATTTCAGGGCCGGCACTGTGGTACAGCGCATTAAAGCCCTGGCCTGAAGTGCCAGCATTCCTTATGGCCGCCGGTTCTAGTCCTGGCTGCTCCAGTTCCGATCCAGCTCTCTGCCATGGCCTGGGATAGCAGTAGAAGATGGCCCAGGTCCTTGGGCCCCAGAACCCACATGGGAGACCTGGAAGAAGCTCCTGGCGCCTGGCTTCAGATTGCGCAGCTCCAGCCGTTGCGACCATCTGGGGAGTGAACCATCGGACGGAGGACTTCTCTGTCTGTCTCTACCTCTCTCTGTAACTCTGTCTTTCAAATAAGTAAATCTTTTAAAAAATATGGAATCTTTTTCATGTTTATGTTGTATACTTATAAAACTAACAATGTATTAAGTCACACTACAAAAGAAATCTATAAAGTTTGATATCTGAGGGACTTAAATCTCTAAACATAATGCAGGTAGATTAAAAACAAGAAACGATAGTTTTAAAAATCTATTTACAATTATTTGGCTTACGTGGAAGTGATACTTCCATAGCATAAAGGTTGGCCTTCACCTTTTTACTTTTTTTGAGATAACATTTTTTTTAAAAAGGTTCATTTATTTATTTATTTACTGCCCCCTGAGATAACATACTTTTAGCTTACACTATAATCAAAGGCTTAATACTCCTCTAAATAAACAGTTCAACAAATAAAAGTCTGTGGTTGAGCAGGAAAATAGGTAAAGGCTATTAACAATAATCAAATAAAAAGATGTTTGACTTTGCTCATATATTCTAAACTGTACATTTTTATGTGCACTATTCTCACATGCATTTGGGTGTTTTATCAAACTCTGTTAAGTTCTATTGATAAAGCAATGCCAATTAATTTTGCATTGAAGCTTCATGATTATTTTAATAGGCTAGTTGCATTGAATTATTCTTTATAAGAATTTTCTGGAAGGCATATTTTTCCTGATTATTTTTAATATTATTTTGTAAAGTTTCAAAACAATTTTATTGAAATTTATATTTGACATCAAGATATTTTTGACAAATTAGGAATGAATAGTAAGTTTTTTTTATAATACTGAACCTCCTATCCTAGAGCAAGACCACTGTGTTTTTGTTTCTTAGTGGCATTTTAATGGTTTTCTCATGTAAGTCTTATGTAAGTCTTTTCTTATTAATTTATTCCTACTATTTTTTGGTTGCTGTTAGTACTGGCGTCTGCCCTCTTATATTTTTTCATTTCTTTATTTGCGTTTGGACAAACATTGGGTCTATTGTATATTGATTTTGTAACTGGGGCACATTTTTAAATTGTTTTTAGTGTTTTTTGATTGGTTCTCTTGGTTTTCTAGGACTATGATAATGTCATTTCTACATATTAAAAAAATCCCTTTACCTATCATATATATTTAGCTCTTATTTTTTGGTCTTCTCTTGTGTTTTGGCTTTGTTATCTCCAGAAAACAATGTTGGATGAAGTTAAGTTATACTGACTGTGGTGGGAGCCGTCTTTTGCTCCTGATTTTAGTGAGAATGCTTCTGTTCTTTCACTTATAAGCCCTTCGTCCTCTCTGGCAATCATTAACCAAAGAAAGAAAATCAGGCATTAAATATCAGAAAATAGAATTTTCATGAGACCGAATTTATCTGTTATATCAATACATGTAAATGATATAATTTTGCCTGTCATATATTAGTTTTCAGTTGTATTGAGAAACCAAACTAAGTAATCAATACAAAGAGACATTCAAAGGAAACCAAAAATGTTTCAGAAAGATTAAACAGGTAGAGGTGAAATAGGAGGTAAATGGTAAGCAGAAAAAGATAGGATTATCATGTTAATTTCAGACTATCAAGGCAAAAGTGTGGAAAGACAGGATATATACTTTAAGAATAATAAAAAGAAACATTCCAAAAAGGATGTGACTGTTAAATTTTAAGCAGTTACCAAAATGAGAGACCAAGCTGATATCTAGCCAGTAATGCAAAAGTATAGACATCCTCTATAATCTCCCGAGAACACAAGACAAAATTATAAACCTTCTGTCTTAGATATAGAATAAAAACCCTTGGGTTCTCTAAGGAAACAAAGCCTTGGAACCATTTCCTGCAAGTTTCTAAATTCTATGGGAGAGCAGCTTTATCTCTGACTTCTGAAGGCATGTAGGAATTCTTGTAGATCTGACAGTCATGTGAGAGAAAATGTCCCTTTACCAACACAGAGAAAAATGAGCAAACCATGACTTTCTGAGTGTTTTTAATTTCTTAAATATTGTCTATATCATTGATTTAGGAAGCCCAACTCTTACATAAATATTATCAATAAAAATATTATTCTTAATGCTCAAATTTTTCTCTTAACTTGGCTTTATATCAGTGTATATCAAGCATAAAAATCAAGAAATGTAGGACTAAGTGGCAGAAACACAATGAAGGTATAACATTAATGTACATTTTATGACCATGGTAAGATAGGGAAATAAAAATTAACATGAGTGTGTAACATTAGAAAAATAAGTGTATATAAGATTGGAAAATTGGATTACATCTATGTTTACATATATATTTATTTATTTGCAATCAACTTTGTCATTGTTGATTGCCTAAAAAGATGAAGACATCAGTGCACTGAAATTCCCTTCTGCCACTACCTCTGTTAGCAGAGATGGGTCGGGTAGGTTCTTGTCTTCAAGTAAGAAAGAATTCAGATATGAAACAGAGAACATTGGCAAGCAAGGTAGTAGGGTTTATTGGGTAGGGCATCCATCAGAATGGCTAGGACATAATCCAAGAGAGAGTGGCCAGTCACTCAGACTAGGGAAAGCAAGGTTATGTGGTTTGGAGAGAATATACCTGGCATGCCAGGCATATGGCTAAGCAGAGTTGAGTGCTGATCGCAGTCTGTATTCAGATTGGGACTTATAAGGGAAAGATGTCCAGTTCTTCTTGCCCTTTCTTCTTCCCCTCCTCTTCCTCCTGGACAAAGGGTTTCTGAGTGTGAATTAGGTGAAATCACTCCCTAGGGTTCACTGCTCAGTGCTATCAGACTGGGGAGCCTACCTGGCACCAGGCAGAGGAGCCTCGGCAAAGGTGCCTATCTTAGAGGAAGGATGTAAAGGTTTTATTGCTCTATGTTATCAGGCCCAATACCCCATTTGATACTAAGAAAAAAAGGACTCTGTTGGGGAGCTTTCCTTGGGGGAAGGCTGAGACCACTTATAAAGTTACAAGGTATGGACAGGACTTTGAAGTGTAAAATTCTGGGCTGCTTCCAATGAGCTTCTGCAGGATGCTTTGTTTCCCTTAGGCCCCTGTCACACACCTAGGCTAATTTCTAACTTCCTACCTAACACCTCCACATTGTTAATAGTTTGTATCAACTATTATTAAGTTTTAAAAATGTTATTTAAATTTGATGCTTTCCTTCATAACCATATTTCATATATATTTATCACTAATTCCTTTGGCTTGAATTCTCCAGTCATCTAGTATTTGGTCACTGAGTAGTGTCCTTGTTTTCAAAAATCACTTGAGGGTTCTTTCTAAGTTCTGAAATGTTTGAAAGAAAACTGTCTGAAGCTGTAAGGTAGAGTTGAGCGTTTAGTTTTGTAGGCAGAATGCTTATGTTTGAATCTAACTTTACCTCTCTGTGACCTTGAGTGAGTAACTGTGCTTGTGTGCTTGATGTTCATCTTCAGAAGAGAGGTGTCTATGCAGCAATCCCTTCTCAGTTTTAGGAGATAACATTTCACGATCCCCAAAGGTTCTCTGAAACCACAGATATTACCAAGCCCTATATATGCTATGTCTTTCCTATACATACATACCTATGATCATTTATAAGTTTTGCACAGTAAAAAGAGTAACAATTACTTAAGAAGATTTTAGAAACCTCAACATATAATTTTTTTCTTATTAACGAGTAAACTTTTTTATCATTTCACTAAAAGGAAGCACTTTATGGCTTCATTTTGGCATATCTGAGATGCCACCATCATTTCTCTTGAGTTTGGGGACCATTATTCAGTGTACTTTTTATAAATATACTGTGATACTCTGAGGAGTCAGATGGGTTAATAGGTAGTCAGGGTGGTCCCAATAGAATTTGGGGTGCAAATAGCATCCTCCCCCAAAACCTTATCTTTAGCAAGAACAGACAGGCTGAGCTCTCCTTCCTTTAGAATGTCCAAATTTACCATGAAAATAGTAAGGGAGCTCTTCCTGAGGCCGGACAGGATGGGAGAATTGTAAATCAGGTCTTTTGATGGGTTTTGTCCCTGCATGGTAACTGAATGCCAATCTGATTGTCAAGTTTTTTTGTTCCTTTGAAATTGTACTTAAAAAACCCCAGTGGTATGAGATGCTTTGGATTTTTTCCTCTCTTGGAAGCCCCCCTCCACAGGGCCGGCTCTGGCTGGAGTTCTTTGACTATAATAAATCTTTTTAAAGCTGTCTGCTTGTCCACTTGGAAATTCTAGTTCCATGTGAGACAAGGAACCGAGGTAATAGTAATAATAATTTCTCTGCCACAGTTTTCCCATAATAATACTGCAAGTGTTGATTTGATAGCTCTAATGTCTACTTAGTGATTTATGGGCAGGTAGCATAGACAGCATGGATATGCTGAACAAAAGGGTGATTCACATTCTCTGTGTGACTGAGCAGAACTCACAGGCTTTCATGACACTTCTTAGAGTGCTGTACAACTTAAAACTTAGGAGGTGTTTACTTCTGTAATTTTCCAGTTAATGCTTTCAGACAGCTATTGGCTATGGGTAAGAGAAGCCATTGGATAATACAAAACCACAGGTAAGTGGGGAGTACCATATATGCTGTTTATTCTGTTTATTAGCCTCACCTTGTGCCAAGCTCAGATTCACTCCTCCTCTGTCTCATTCAGTCGCTCTGGAGGTGAGCTCTGCTCTCTACATCATCTGGGCTTCCTGGCCCACTGGCTTCCACTCAGTTTGGCCAATGGGAAGCACTTGCAGGGGTTCAGATTATGGGAAGAGAGGTTGGCATATTTTCCCTGCTTTTTCTCCAATGCAGGAGTACATCTTAGATAGTACTGGAAACAGCTTCTTGCCTGCCCTTGGATATCTTCTTGCCACTGAAAATAGCTTCTTTCCTGACTCTGGAAATCTCTCTTCTGTTTCACAGAATCCTTTCAATGACATTCCCTGAGGCAGTTGCCTTAAGGGAATGCCTGTTCTCTTATTCCCTTGCCTATGGGGTATGGAGGCCCATAGAAGAGCTAAATCACAGCATGACCCAGGGAGAATTGAATTAATTTCTAAAGGAAAATAGTAAACAGACCAGATAGTAAACAGCAACTACTTTTCAGGTCTTTCAGAGAAGCAGATCTATAGGGAATATTGAAGACCTAGATCAGAGATTGGAGAATTACAGTTTGTGGATCAACAGTCTGTTGCCTCTTTTTATATGGCCAGAGACCTAAAAATAATGTTTATATTTTAAAATGATTGAAACAAAACACATTCAAATTTCAGTGTCCATAAATAGACCTATTGGAACATAGCTATGTCTTTGGTCTGTGACTGCTTTCACGTTAAGGTGAATAGTCATGAATACTGATATCTATCCCTTTACAAAAAACTTAATGATAACCATTGTTTAAATTGGGGATAATGTTAGGAAATACCACCATTGAATTGTGATATCAATTTTAATGGAAATAATGAAATCCAAATGAGGCAGGGTTTAGGTGGTGATACATAATCATCAAAGAATCAAAATCGTCACAATTTCTTTTTAAAAATAGCATGTATTTTCATTTTATTTGAAAGGCAGATAGAGTTAGAGAGAATCTTCCATCTACTGGTTCACATCCCAAATGCCTACAAGAACTGGGGCTAGACCAGGCCAAACCAGGAGCTGAGAATTCAATCTGCGTCCCCTACATGGGTGGCAGAGACCCCAATGCTTAAGGCATCATTTGCTGTCGCCTAGGGTATACTTTAGCAGGGAGCTGGAATTGGTAGCAGAACAGTGACTTGAACCCAGTTACTTGAGTATGGGGTGGGGGGCATACCAAGTGGAGTTTTAACCACTGCATCAAATAACCTCCCCTAGGATAAGATTTCTATAATAGACAGAATCAAAATGGTCAGCTATTTTAACTCTGGTGATTGGTAGAAGTAGTTAATTGATCATGGGTCACAGAATAAATGTATATGCTGCCTATTAAGTACTGCTTGAACTATATCATCTTTTGGGTACGCACATGACATATGGGAATTCACTTGCCATTGCTAGGCTTAAATCAGTTCAGAACTTCAGGGATCATTGAGGGGAGGTTGGCCTATGGTGGATACTCTTGTAACAGTCACATATATATATTACAAAATTTCCTCTGGGCCTTTCCTTTAAACCATTTATATGGTGACTGTGTACTGGAGAAGGGAACTTTCCAGATTTCCAGATGTGATAAGATACTGAGCTTGGTTGATGCTTTCCAAGCTGATTATCAAATAATTAACATGCCATTGCAGTCTCTTATAAAGAATTAACAGAAGAGGAAAAGTTGAATGACTGGTTTACATGTGAATGTGCATTAGATGCTAGTACTGGATAGTAGTGAAAATGATTTTTTCTGATTCATATAATATGATTCATATAATAAAATCTGTGGTAGTCAGTGGTGAAGGGAAGCTTCCTTGTGAGCAGTCCTTTGAACAGTATATCTGGTGGTCTGCTCTTCTTAGAAGGGAAGATGATCTTAAATATTAATCTGCAGTGATGTGCATGAGCCTTGCCAACAGATTGGCTTGCTGGGAAATGTCTTAGATAATGAGAAGGATGGTGACAAGATGGTCTAGGACAGAGTGGATGCCATTTACTTGTAAGCTTTCAGTAAAGATTGAAAGATGATTTGTTTGTTTATTTATTTATTTTTTGACTGGCAGAGTTAGACAGTGAGAGAGAGAGAAAGAAAGGTCTTCCTTCCGTTGGTTCACCCCACAAATGGCCACTATGGCCAGCGCTGCACCGATCCAAAGCCAGGAGCCAGGTGCTTCCTCCTGGTCTCCCATGCAGGTGCAGGGCCCAAGCACTTGGGCCATCCTCCATTGCCTTCCCAGGCCTCAGCAGAGAGCTGGAAAGGAAAAGGAGCAATTGGGACAGAACCGGCGCCCCAACCGGGACTAGAACCTGGGGTGCTGGCGCCACAGGCAGAAGATTAGCCTAGTGAGCCGCAGCGCCAGCCTGAAAGATGATTTGTTTTATGGATATCAACCTCTTTTGTCAGCCACCAGGGTGCTTTATAATCTTGTGGGTACACACATGGCATGTGGGAATTCACGGGTTATCATCAACTCCAGGCTTAAGCCAGTTCAGAAGTGGAGGGGTAGTTTAGGAGAGGCTGGGTCCCTTTGGAAAAGCTCTTGTAAATCTTCTCAAGAGACTAAGTTATTGCTGGGCATGGTGCCAAGGATGGCAGTTACACATTGGCTCAACAGCATGGACTCCCTGTTGTGAAGGTTCTTTTGGCTACCCCAGTTGCTGAGTGTCATACCTATCACAACAGAAGCTAATACTTAGCTCTCAGTTTGGCTCCATTTTTCAGTGGAACCAGCCAGACATCAAGTAATAAATTGAATATGTTAGTTTTCTACCGTCATTACTATCTTCAGAAGATATGTATTCCAGATGCAGATTTACCTTTCTTTCCCACTTTATTCTGTCAGCACAGCTATCTACCACTGAGAAACTCACAAAATTCCATGGTGTTCCTTATATTATCATCTTCAACTAAGAAACTAATTTCATAATGAATGAAGCACAGCAATGAGATATGGCCCGTGGAATGCACTGCTCTTCCCACCTACTCATGATCAAAAAGCAGCTGGACTGATATGGCAGGAGAAAGGTTATTAAAGACTAAGTTACAAATCAGCTTAGAGACAGCGCTTTGCAAGGCTTTAGTGCTGTTCTGCAGGAAATTATATGTACTTCATATCAGCAGTATTTGTAGACATTTCCCTGTAACTGGAACATATATTCTGGGAACCAGGGAGTGGAATTGTGAGTGACCCATCTCAGTGTTAGACTTAATTTAGAATTTCTCCTCATTTCTACAACCTTGGTCTTGGTGAATTTGGAATCCTACCACCTATGGAGGAATGTTCCCATTGGCTATACAGTTTTTATGAATTGAATTAAAGAAAATCTTCCCTTTTTTAAGTCTCCTGAGGCACTGAAGCCCAACAGGGCTTACTTACTTTGGGCTGCTTACTTTGGTTTCCTTACAGTGAAGCCTGATTCTTATTACCAAAGGGAAGTTGGGTTACTGTTAAACAAGGGGATAGGAAGAACTAGATCTGAAATGTAGCCATGGGAACATCTTGCACTTGGGAACACCTGGCATACTACTGTTAAAAGGTTTTTTAAGAAATTCTTTGGAACATTAAATCTTAGAGTGTTTGTTGGAGCACATAGAGACTGGAAGTAGTATAGGACTCTTATAAGGTGATTGAAGTGAAAGCTTTTACAGTGTGAGTGAGCAAGAAGAGCAAATCAATTATTTCATTGGTTAAAGTTTGAGCAATAACCTGTCCAATTGGGAAATTCAACACTGTATAACTAATGTCCAGTTGGCTGCCCGTGTTTGAGCTTTAAAGTTCATTTTCTTTTGAATTAGATGCTTAAAGGAAGTATGCTTGAGTTAGATTTTTTGGTTTGCTTACATAGGAATCCAAGATGATGTAGCTACCTTGTTCTAATGGCCTCTCATTTAATTATTTTAACATTATGTATGAGATCTACAGAAAGTTCATGGAAAATATATTTTTTAAAAAACTATGCATGCATTTCAAAATTTGTTCTGCACCAAAATTTTTAAATTCCCTTTTCCATGAACTTTTTGGAGTGTCCTTGTATTTGCTTATTGCCTTATTGAACTGTAAGCTACATAAGAGTAATAAGACTTTGTCAGTGTTTTTTTGGTTGCCATATCATTAGCCTTTATAATCTCATAGTCACTTAATAAATGTTTGCTGAGTAGGTGAATACACACTGGTGATTCTATCAACTGAGAGCTAAAATTGTAGTCTCTATTCTAGGATTGTATCTTGGTTTCATTACTTCCTACTTATTTGGTGAAAACTTGAGTGCTGAAACTTAACTTATGTCCAAGTCTCATAGCCACAATGCCACAATTCCAGGTAGAAATTCTCTGAAAATGTTTTTTTTTTGTTTGTTTGTTTTTTTTTTTAAAGTCTGGCACAAAATCATTTAGTGGCAAAACTTGACCTGTTTTGAATGAATTCAAATTATTTATGGAGTTTATTTTTCCAACTTAATGTGATTATTCATAGACTTCAGAATCTTTTTTTTTTAATACTTATTTATTTATTTGAAAGGTAGAGTTACAGAGGCAGAAGAAGAGAGAGAGAGAGAAGTCTTCTATCTGCTGGTTTACTCCCCAGATGGCTGCAATGTCCAGGGCCAGGCCCATGTGAAGCCAGAAGGCTGGAGCTTCTTCCAGGTCTCCCACATGGGTACAGGGGCCCAAAGACTTGGGCCATCTTCCACTGCTTTCCCAGGCCAGAGCATAGCAGAGAGCTGGATTGAAAGTGGAGCAGCCAGGACTTAAACCTGTGCCCATATGGGATGCCGGCACTGTGGCAGCTTTACTAGCTACGCCAGCCTCTCACTACACAATCTTAACGTATTTGAATAAAGAGTTCTTCTCTAGGACTTGTGGATTTTATGTCCTTAATGGCATATCTCTGTAGTATCTTTCTTAAAATCTATAAGGAGTTGGGGAAGCAGAATTTTAAGACACATTTGGTTACAAGATGTTTGAATTTGAAATTTGTACCAATATTAGCACCTGCCTTTAAGGGGTTGTTGTGTAGACTCAATGAATTAACATATGTAAAACTCTACTACATAGCACAAAGTAAACAGTAAATTTTCCTTAGTATTATAAGACCTTTTTTTTTAAAGTATTATTTTATTTATTTAAAAGTCAGAGTTACACACAGAGAGAGAAGGAGAGGCAGAGAGAGAGGTCTTCCATTCCGCTGGTTCACTCCCCAAATGACCGTAACAGCCAGAGCTGAGCTGAGGAGCCAGGAGCTTCTTCCAGGTCTCCTATGTGGGTGCAGGCGCCCAAGGAGTTGGGCCATCTTCTACTGCTTTTCTGGCCATAGCAGAGAGCTGGATCAGAATAGGAGCAGCAAAGACTCGAACTGGCACCTACATGGGATGCTGGCACTGCAGGCTGGGGCTTTAACCCGCTGTGCCACAGTGCCGGCCCCAGACCTTTTGTTTTTTCTGCTATTGTGGGAGTGAGATCTATAATTCCATTTGTATTTTATTGGAGACCTGTTTGTCTCTTTTAGCTCTTATCCTGATGACTGGCTAATGTATATTGTACCAGTTGTTGGTTGGTTGGGTTTTTTGTATGTTTGCCTTTTTTTTTTTTTTTTTTTTTTTGAGACAGTTGAGGAGAGGAGGAGAGCTCATCAGGATTTATGGGAAGCTAGGCTTTGAAAGCCTGATCCCTGCTCTCAATACTCAGACTTGGTAAAAAGCCCTGTTTAGAGTTTACTATAACTATCTGAAGTCTTGTGTGAGGCCCAACAAAGTACCCAGCTTGGGGTAGAGCCTGGAAGCTGTTCCTTGCATACAAGCAAGGTATGCTGGGATTTGACTCCTTTACCTGCATCTCCTAATTGCTGCTTCTACTTCCAAAAAGTAGGTGACACTTGTGGGTTGAACTTGCAGCTTCATCATTAGTTGAGAGGGAACAGTACTGCAAATGAGTTTCTGGATCTCTTGAACCCTCAAAGGAACTTGTTTTGTTTCTCTTCTGTATATGTGTATTTATATATACAAATATATGTGTGTGAGTGTGTGTGAGTGTGTTTGTGTACTTTCTGTTTTGCTAGATACATATATTTTGTTGGATATAATTAACTCTAGGCGATAGTGAATAGCCTGTCTCCTCTTTGCAGCTTTGTTCTCACAAGGAAAAAACAAGACACAAAACAGACAGTGAATTATGGAGGCTTTTTTTCTTGAATTGGTGAAGACACTGGTAGCTGTTTAAGTTTCTCTTCTTTGAATCATATTTACATTTAGTCTTCTTGTATTAGAAGTATTATACCTTTTTTTGAAGAAGTTTATGGAAAGTGGAACTAAAAACTAAATTTTCGTCCAAAAATTTTGAAATCCATGTATCCTAGGGTCTTCAAAAATGTTTACAGAAAGTATGTATTGTTTTAAACAAACACTATGCGTGGATTTTAAAATTATTTAGCAGCAAAATAAAGTTATTTATCTGTCATATGAGAGAATCTGTGATGGTTTCACTCTACCAACTTTTTCATAATATCCTTCCTGCTACATTATGTGTTATAGTAAGAAGAAATGTTGCCCTATTGGGCAGCTCACAGGAATCCATACATAAAGGTAACTAGACACAGACAATTTAATTTTTTTATGCAGAAAGAAGCCAGAAGAAGCCCACAGAACTGAGCTCTACCAAGTGTCACAGTGAAAAAGCTTCATCGTTAATGTGCACCAATCATGCTTTTCATATAGTCATCTCTCTATCCATATTTTCTGAACATAGGCTAAAAGGTTAAGACCTACAGATAGAGAAGCATAAATAAGAGAAACTGAAATTCCTGCCTTCGGAGAGCTTACATTCTATTGGTGAAAAGCAGATAATATGCTAGTTAGTACATCCTGTAACTTATTGGAAAATCTAAGAGCCGTGGAGAAAGATAAATCACAGCAAGCTGGTAGGGCTGGGGGCAAGGGTAGCTTGCAATTTCTCCAATTTGGGGAAGGCTTCATGAGAAGATGACATTTGAGAAAAGTTTTGACAAACACAAGGAAGAAAGTCATGTATATTTCTGGAGAGAATAGTATTCAGGCAGAGGGACATAGCAAGATAATGTTTTTCTCTATTTTTATTTTTCTTCTCCTTTCTTCTGGATATAGCAGATAAAAGTTACTTAACAACCTGGCAACTCGGAAAATTGTTTCAGTTTTCACCTCCATATCCATGCACAGCATAACCTTTAAGGACTGCATACTTTAAAACAAATACTCATGTTTGTAATAAAACATATTTGTAACTTTAAGTACTCCTTTTGGCTATACAAGAATGAGAATGCAAAAATTAGCCACTGTCAATAAATACATGTTCTAATAAATTTACCTTGATGCCCATACTTTGAGTTAGCATATGTAGATTATTGGTTAGATCCAAGCAGCACGTCTGATTGGGCCTCAGCAAAGACAAGTTCCATGAACTGATAGAAAATCTGACAGACTATTTTAAGCAAAAATGGCTTCTTTTTTCTTCTATTTGTATCTTGCTGCTTATTTATTGGCTAAATGGTGGCCTAGGTTTAAACTGTGATTTCCTCTATACTCTCCACATTGATCTACTTCATAAAATAGAGGAAAATGATCTAAAAGCAAACATGGACTTTTGCTTCAATGGGCTGCTTGGTTTTATTAGTTGATATCAATTTGAAAGCACATTGTTCTCTAGAGAGAATATACGTCTATTTTTATTTTTTTAAAAAAGAATTTAACAAATAACTTTCAACATATGCCTAATTCTACTGGGGAAAGGCATCAATAAAACAGTATTTGGGATTTAGAACAATGATCTAAAAATAGCTCTTTTCCTCTTTTGGAAAAAAAATCACTGTGAAATGATTTTTCCTTCTCATTCTGAGCATTGCATAAAGCAAAACCAATTCGCAGCGACTCTAAGTATATTCTCAAAAAGAAATCTCCAGTCATTTTCAGCTCAGGACCCTGGAGACCTCATTATACTGCCATTACAAGCAGACCTGCCTTTCTGCTAGTGGATTGACCAAGTGGCACAGGGATTGCTATGCAGATACATTTCCTAGTAGCTGGCATACATACAAATATGCCCAAGCATACTTCCCTCTGCATAGTCATTGTGTTTCTGGAAAATTGTGCTTTGATTTCATTGTATTTTAAAAAACTTACACCAGCGATTCTCCCAGGGCATACTCCCTAGGCAGGCTTATCAGTATCACTGATGTTTAGAAGTCTTTGTGAAAATTCCATGTTTGGTGTCACCTTCTTTTGCTACCTCATTTGACAGGAACTGCTTCCATTGTGGGTGGGAATCTCCACTGTGAAGATTATTATTATTCTTTGGAAAATCACTCTGGAAAAAAAAAAAAAACTAAATGAAAGATCTCCACGAGTGAGATCCCAGTGGAAAGAACGGGTCATCAAAGAAGAAGGTACCTTTCTCTGAAGGGAGGAAAGAACTTCCACTTTGACCATGGCCTTGTCTAAATATGATCAGAGTCAGTGAACTCAGGGGGCTTCCATAGCCTTGGCACCTCATGACAAGAGCCTAGGGTGATTACTGATGCCATAAACAAGAGTGTCAATTTGTTAAGTCAACAACAGGTGTCACTGTGCACTTACTCCTCATGTAGGATCTTTGTCCTTAGTGTGCTGTACATTGAGATTTAATGCTATAACTAGTACTCAAACAGTATTTTTTCACTTTATGTTTCAGTGTGGGAGCAAACTGTTGAAATCTTTACTTAATGTATGCTAAACTGATCTTCTGTATATAAAGAGAACCGAAAATGAATTTTGATGTGAATGGAAGGGGAGAGGGAGTGGGAAAGGGGAGGGTTGCGGGTTGGAGGGACATTATGGGGGGGAAGCCATTGTAATCCATAAGCTGTACTTTGGAAATTTATATTCATTAAATAAAAGTTTAAAAAAAAAAAGAAAATGTGATGGCTCTCATAAGAATTAGAGCGAAGGATGAAAACTCCAAGAGGGTTCTTTCTCTATGATCACACAGAATGAAGTCTGAACCTCAATCTTGTGGCATTTCACATAACTTGTTCTAATCCTTTGTTCTTATGTATGTCCTCTGCTGTGAGGAACAAAGTGAGGATAAGAGTGGAGATTGTTTGTTTTGTAATATCTTGGACATAGCAACTGCTCAATAAATATTTAAGTGGTTCAATAAATAATTTCAAAGATACTGTATTTGCAGAGGTTAAAGTAGTATAAGGTTATCTCAGTCTTTGAGGGATTTAAAATCTAATTAGCCGAATAAGGCATACATATGTAAGGAGGAAACACAGATCTTGGCAGTTTTCTAAGGAGAATAAATCCTGTTAAACAAGAGACCATTTTAACTTGCTGAGCACCTTGATATATTTGCATATACAAATGTAGGCCTGATGTTGATTTTGATGGTAAGCAGTGGAAGGGATTAGATTTCTCTACACAGTAGAATAGTACAAAAATGGGAGTTTCTACGCAGTGCTCCATAATGGGGATGGGGTAAAAGAAGGTGAGAGGAGAGAGGAGGAACTGAAGTGAAGCTGGGGTGTAAAGAGCTAAAAGGTCAGTAAAATTTCCCAATATGAATTTCCAGATTTTAATATTATGTTGCCTTTTTTTATTATTGTGGTATAGATCTCTGCTCTGTCACCCTTGTTTCTTAATAATGACTGGTGAATCCAGATCTGTGCCTACAAGGCAGGCGCATTACTTATAGAATATACACAATTTCTGAATCTGCATAGTACAAAATGCAACCAACTAGGCATCTCTATGATATAAATTTCTTCTATTTTCCAAACTTTTGCTTGAATCTGTCATTTACACAAAACATGTATAAATAGGTTTTTTTTTTTTCTGTTTTATAGTTGGTTGTTTTTACTTTGCAGATCTCAGGAAAGAGATTGAGTTTTATTTCTCAACTGATCCGGGGCAGAATAGAAATAGCATGTATAGCAGGTGATCTATATACTCAATTAGTTGCAAAAGAAGGGGTTCAGAGGCAGAGGTGACTATGAGCACAAAAGCCCCTCAAGAATTCACTAGACTCTTGGTATATGGGGACTTGCAGGAGTGGAGTTTGGGACTCATTTAGATAGATCTTAATGGGTAGATAGGTTTTAGCTAACATCAGAAATATATGAAGAGAATATATGAAGATATATTGATATATGAAGAGAAGAAATTGAAATTACATTGCAATTTATTATAAGTGATGAATGACAAAATAAACAGCAGAGAAGTTTAAAGTGGGGGAAGTCATTTGAGCTGAGTCACAGGGAAACATTTCTTGAGGGAATATGAACTCAATATGAAACTTGTGAAAGTCAGTAGACTTCCAATAGGGGATTATTACTCATAATATTATTTGTTATAGGAATTCTGCTTTAAGTATTTATTCAGTTTCTATAATATGTATGTCAGGCACTATACTAGAGTGTTCTGATGCAAAGATCATTCAGCCATATTTGTCCACAAGGAACACAAAATCTAAAAGCACAATGTCATAAATAAGTAATGATAACATATTACTGTGGCATGTGTCCTTGACTGGTATATAAGTGAAGAACACACATGGGAGTGGTTCTGTCCTCTCGTGTTATTTTAGGGTGGATTTCACTAAGAAGTTGACATCTGAACTGTGCCTGAAGGCCTCATGTAGATTGAATAGGCAGAGAACAAGAAAGGATGTTTCAAATAGAAGGAACAATGTAAGCAAAGCTAAGAGACTTGAAGTGCAGGTTACGTAAAGTACAGAAGAGTCCAAGGCTGAAGGGCAGGGAATGTATTGCAATAAGCCTGGAATATTCCTGGGCAGCAAGGAGGTGAAAGGTTTGAAGGGAATTATTTAGAGAGAGCAACAAGCCATCACAGATTTCTAAGTTGGCAAATGTGATTGGATTTGTTTTGGATAGATAATTGATTGGAGAAGAGGACAAAACAGGAGAATTTAAGGGCTAAGACTTTCCTGAATTTCATCTGTGCCAGGTATGTTCTCAGTATTTGACACATATTAATTGCTTGTGACAATGCCAAGAGGTACGTCCTATTGTTAATCCCAGGTTCCATAGCAGCACTGGCAGAACTAAGTTTGAAGCCCTTTGTTCTGACTGCAGACAATGCATTATTAAGTACTACAGTATACTGCCTCTTAAAATTAAGAAATTAAAATTAAGGCAAAAGTCCAAGGTAGAGATTATGAGATCTTAAAATAGGAAAATGTGTACAGGAATGACAAAATGGAGACAGAGCCTGAAGCCATGACAGGGAGTTTGGGAGAAATAAATAAAAAAAGATGAATTGGTTTTCTTGTTTGGGTTGCCAGAAATATGTTGAAGTTATTAATTAAAAGAAAACACAGGCATATACTAAAAAATAAGAAAAAATACAGCTTTTCAATATGTCATCATTTTATGTACTCAAAACATATCTAACCAAATGGTGACATTGACTTCAATATATATGGACAACTTCAAATTCATGAAAATAATAAAATGTAGATGTTACAAAATATTAAATTTAAACCTGTACTACATAATGCCAAAAATTCAGATACAAAGAGGAGTTTCAGAAGTTAATTAATCAATCACTGCATTGTTTTGTGTCACCTGATGAGAACATCTGGAAGACTGAATGAGTTTCACTTTTAATATACTTTCTTTGCTATTATATAGCTGCCAGATTTAAGAAATGAGGCCAATCTCAGAGATATGTATGCAAAAAAGCAGACAATAATAGCATCTGTGGCTGTTTCTGGATTGTAAAAACACTTAGCCGCTGGCACGTGCATATAGATTGCTGAATTTTGTGAAATAATAAAAATAATAACGCTTTATATTGTTTTGCATAGTTTTCAGTGCTTTCCCAGGGGGAAAATACAAAAACCAATATGCATGTGTATTCCAAAATGATTAGTAATACAGCAATATGTATGGATTTTTAATATTTTTATGTACTTCCTGAATCTCTGTAATGTATTCAGAGCTGAAATAACAGGGATCACAGCGAGTTCAGCTGAGTCAGATCATACATGTTTTTTTCCTTGTATATTTTATAAACTAGGGAGAATGTTAGGATGTTTTATTTCTTGCTGTATATGTAGGATGACCGATTTAGAAGATGACCTTCCTTTGCTGGGCCCTATGCTTTCACACTGTTGATGTTTTCCACTTAGTTTTTTGATTTGTTTCTTCATTCAGTGTGTGTTCAGCTGTTTCTGTGTGCACCATTATGACATTTCATTTGATGCCACTGGTGGATGGGGATTCTGCCTACTCATGCATGGTATGGCATGGCGGAGAGACAGACAGAAGTGTGCTGAATGAAAGACTCTAGTTGAAAATACTGAGTAATGATATACTTTTAGGAATGCCTAGATAATTATTTAAAACATAAATCCCATCAATAAATTTTATGTGTCGGTACACATCATATAAAGGGACTTCAAAAATTCATGGAGAAATTTATTTATTTTGGTCCACAACTTTTTTGTGTCTTTAAAAACAGCACATATCAGATTTTTCTTTTTTCCATATTTTTTTTTTCTTATTTGAGAGGTAGAGATACAGAGGGCTCTCAGCTTCTGGTTAACTCCCCAAATATCTGCAACAGCTGGGAAAGGAGTGGGCCAGAGCCAGCAGCAGGAAAAGCAATCCAGGTCTGTTTCATGGGTGGCAGAAGCCCGATTACTTGAACCGTTGCCTCTCATGGTCTCCATTGGCAGGAAGCTGGATTTCGATGTTAGAGGCAGGCATTGAACATAGAGTAATCCATTGTGGGAGTCTTAGCCAACCTTTTAACTGCTAGGCTAAATTTTGAAATCCATGCATGATTTTTTCATAGCTTACATAATCCACAGACTTCTTGAAGAAACTTCCTCTATGAAAATTGAGGCAAATGATACTTTTGTTTCACATATCCCCAGGAAAGTGTAGGTAAGTAAAATCTTTATTCCTGAGGAATTTAAAGAATAGCAATCGATAGTTGTATTTTGACATAATAATATCAGCAGTAATGATTAGCTAGTGAATATCTACCCTGCTAGGAACTTAGCAGTTGGAAGTGCTAGGCACTTAAATTCTTTTGGTTTTTCATATCAACAACCACCTAGTGAGTTAGTAGTATTATTCCTATTTTACAGATAAAGAACACAAACTCAAAGAGATCTAGTAACTTACTTGAGGTCGTGCTCTGAGTAAAGCAAGCCTTGAACACAGTTGTGCTCTGAAGGCTGTGTGTGCTCTTTTTATTCCTGCTACACATGGACAGCATCACAAGACACTCAGCAGGGTGAAAGGTATCAAAGGCTGAAAGAATTTCAATGAATGAATTATAGAAGTCGTTTACCGATTAAGAGTGCAGCAAAGATCCCCAAAACACTGCATTTATGTTCAGTATTTAAGCTTAACTGCTCACATACTTGAATTTAACCAGAATTGGCAACTTTTTAATAAAATCTGAGGCTTTCTTCATGAATTGCCATTTCTGTTAGAATGCAGAAAACTAAATTGGCTCACATCCAGGTGAGCTTGGTCAAAGTAATGACCAAGTATCTGTTAATGCACTCAAGTCAATTCATGATTTTTCTTCTTTGCCTTATTAGACTATATGTGATTTCCTGGTGGTTTATAAAAATACCACAATGTTAGTGAAGAGAAAGGGTCTGATGTATGAGCGTTCTCTGTCTACCTTGGCTGTGTCATATCGTCTTCATTGGTGGTTATTGGCATCTGCTGCTGGTACCCCTGGTTCATGGTTGCCAGGTCCAAGTGCTTCAAGTTTTCTCCTTCAAACTCCGAGTTCCATCATCAGACTTACCTATTTCCTCTTAGAGGACCTAGAAAACTCCTTTCCTTACAACACTCTAGGACTCCCATGACTTTGCCAACCTGCCTGTAGGCTCGTCTGTCTCTCTTGCTTTGTCAGGAGTAACCACTTTACTGGCAGGTACTATGTTGGATGGAGTCCTCCTCTGTGCATTCTGAAGCCTCTCAGGCCTTCTCAGGGGCACATGTCTTCTCTGCTCTGGGATGCAAACTTATCTGCCTTTCTATGTTTCCGTGCCCTTGACTCAGCTCTTCTGTAGGGGCAGGGTACAGAACCTATTGCTTAGAGAACCGTATAGGAGATAACTATTTTAATTTCATTTCTGTTTCTGAATATATATTCTTCACCAGCCCAGAAATTTTTCCCCTCTGGGAAGTTGGAAAATCTGAAGAGGAATCTGTTCTTTCAACTTCTGTTTATGGGTCCTTCAGAGTTTTGGCTCTTTGTGTTTAAAGCTAAGCTTTTAGTGTCCAAAAAGATTTTTTAAAAAGCTTGATTTTTGCAAATAAAAAGCACCTTGCTTTCAAAGCTATTGTGTTTGCTCTGAGTTTCACAATTTATAGATTCAATTGACTTATACTCTTAGCTATATATACCTTTCCACCGAGGAAACAAATGCCAACTGATTTAGTGAGGAAAATGTTGTAGGGCAATGAGCATAATAGTGGAAAACAAAACACTTTATTAACAGATAATTTTATGTCTTCACATTAAATTCCATGCTAAATATTTTTCTCCCTTCAAGAAACACCACCCTCTCCCACCTCACCACCCCCACATGTAGGCATTAATGGGATTGGGGTGTCTGCAGTCTGTTTCTCCAGATGTATACTCCCCCACACAAGACAGTACACAGATATAGGACCATTTCATCGTATGTGTCTGGCATTCCAGTGTGTATAGGAAACCTGGTTACCTCCCTCAGCTGGAAGCATTATATTCCTCAAGTAACTCCTTTGATTTGATGTTTGCTAGGTGGCAAGACTTGAAGACAGGAACAGCTTTCCTGAAAAAGGAAAAGAAAAGAGGCATGACAGCCCTTTTAGAAAAGTAACATATGCTTCTCCTGGTCTTTTTGCCAGTGCTATGTCTCTGCAGAGTCCTAGTCCTAGTTCTCAAAGACAAGTTGGAAATTAGACTCTCTAGAGCCTTGGCTCTTACTGGGACAATTTGACTCATATTTATGCCTCTCTGGTATTTTGAAACCCTGAAAACCTACTACAGTATAAAATTCACAATATTTATAAAGGCAAAACAAAAGAGAGGAGCTTGTTCTTTTAAAACTCTTAGTATGCTGGCACTGCAGCTCACTAGGCTAATCCTCCGCCTTGTGGCGCTGGCACACCGGGTGCTAGTCCCGGTCGGGGCGCCGGATTCTGTCCCGGTTGCCCCTCTTCCAGGCCAGCTCTCTGCTGTGGCCCGGGAGTGCAGTGGAGGATGGCCCAAGTGCTTGGGCCCTGCACCCCATGGGAGACCAGGATAAGTACCTGGCTCCTGCCTTCGGATCAGCGTGGTGCGCCAGCCGCAGCACGCTGGCCGCGGCGGCCATTGGAGGGTGAACTAACGGCAAAGGAAGACCTTTCTCTCTGTCTGTCTCTCTCACTGTCCACTCTGCCTGTCAAAAAAAAAAAAAAAAAAAAAAAGAAAAAGAAAAAAAACCACTCTTAGTAGCTCTGTGATAGAATCTCTCTGCCAAGTTAGGTTTTGTTCAATACTTGCCACATAAACTGGAGTTGTTCAGTACCATCCTGGGAGGAGACTTGGTTCTTTTATCATTCAGCATATTTTTTTTATTTGACAGAGTTAGACAGTGAGAGAGAGAGACAGAGAGAAAGGTCTTCCTTCTGTTGGTTCACCCCTCAAATGGCCTCTGTGGTCAGAGCTATGACGAGCCGAAGCCAAGAGCCAGGTGCTTCTTGGTCTCCCATGCGGGTGCAGGGGCCCAAGCATTTGGGCCATCCTCCACTGCCTTCCCGGGCCACAGCAGAGAGCTGGACTACAAGAAGAGCAACCAGGACTAGAACCCTGTGACCATATGGGATGCCGGTGCTGCTGGTGGAGGATTAACCAAGTAAGCCACAGCGCCGACCCTCAGCACATTTTTGTTGCAAGCTAAATTAAGGTCTTTTTTGTACCTACTCTTTTATTTTTAATTTTTAAAGATTCATTTATTTTGAAAGTCAGAATTTTTTAAGAATTATTTTTTATTTATTTGAAAGGCAGAGTTACAGGGAGAGGTGGGGAGGTTGTTAGAAACAGAGGTCTTCCATCTGCTGGTTCACTTGTCAAATGGCCTCAGTGGTTGTGGCTCTCCACTCCGAAGCAAGGAGCCACTAGTAGTTTCTTCTGGGTCTCTCTTGTGGGTGCAGGAGCCCAAGTACTTTGGCCATCTTCTGTTGCTTTCTCAGGGAATTACCAGATTGCTGAATCGTAAGTGGAACAGCCAGGACTCCAACCTGCACCCAAATGGGATGCCTCTGTCACAGATGAGGCTTGCCCTACTATACCACAATGCCTCAGAGAGAGAGTGTGTGTGTGTGTGTGTGTTTGTGTGTGTGTGTGTGTGTGTGAGAGAGAGAGAGAGAGAGAGAGAGAAAGAGAGAGATTGATCTTCCATCCTCTGGTTCACTCCCCAGATGGCCATAATAGCCAGTAGGGCCAGGCAAAAGCCAGGAGCCAGGAGCTTTATTTGCATCTCCCACTTGTGTGGCAGGGGCCCAAACATTTGGGTCATCTTCTGCTGCTTTTCCAAGTCCATTAGCAGGGAGCTGCATCAGAAGCAGAGTGGTCAGGACTTGAACCAGCGTGCATAGGTGATGCCGGTGTCTCAGGCGGTACTTAATGCCGCAGTGCCAGTCCCTGTTTTTGTACTTTAACTCACAATAGAGTTACAGTCCCCATAAGCCTTTGGTCATTAATATCCATCCAAGCTGTCATCTGAGAGACAATGGATAAGTTCTCATACTGTGTGATTTCTGTCACAACCACAGGGTTCGTTTGATTTCCTAATGCCACTCTGAACCTCTTAGGAATAAAAGAACTTTGACTTTTTCCAGTTTTCCCTTAATTTTCACATATTCCCTCACCTATTTTAGCATCTTACTGTGATTTTGATTTACCTTTCCTTAATAACCAAGTGTTACTGGTCATGGCTGGGGTGGTGGCAGAGGCAGAGAGGCAGTGCAGGAGCAAGTGTTGTGGGTTCTTTTCCTCAGCTCAGTATAGAAATAAAAAGCCAGGAAACAATTTGCAAAGAAGCAGAAACTTTTATTTCATTGTCAAGCAACAGATAAAGCATCTGGTCCTAGAGGAGACCAGGTGAAGTACCCGAGTGGGACACTGGATTTCAGGAAGTGTCCAGGGTTTTTAGGGCATTGCACTCTGTTCATTGGGTCATTCTATTTGGGGTGCCCATTGGATGGGGGTTCCACATACAGTATGTTGGTTGGCTTGGGGCTCATGAAATAGTGGGGGTCTCCTGGAGACAGCTTGACTTTCCCCAGGGTCTCAACCCCTTCCTCTTTCAGTTCTGGATGAAAGATTGCAATCACTCCTAGATGCAGCACAAGAAACTATTAGTGGGGAAGATGCTAGTCGATCTGGAGACAAGCTTTCCAGCCACAGCTGGCACCCTGGTTGTGAAGGATGTTCTGCCTATGTCCGAGGGGCCCACAGAACACTCAGCCCCACTGGACGGCCTAACCAAGGATATTGAAAATGGTTTTCATGTGTTTGTTAGCCATTTGTGTCTATTCTCTGGAGAAGTGACATTCATGCTCTTTGTCTATTTTTAAATAAAGTTGTTCTTTCTTCTTTTTGGTTGATTTTTAGGAGTTTTAAACATTTATTCTAGACATTAACTGCTATCAGGCCTATGATTTAAAAAAAATATTTTTCCTATTGTGGAGAATGTCATTTAGTTTTTTTGGTGATGCCTTTTGGTGCACTAATTTTTTAATGTTGAAGAAGTCCATTTATCCATAGCCTCTTTTATATTTGTCTCCTTGGTATCATTTCTAAAAATACTCGGCCAAACCCAAAGTAATGAAGATCTAACCTCATCTTTTTATCTAAGTATTATAAGATTTTGGGTCTTATATTTAGTCATTGATCCATTTGAGTTACTTTTTGTATATCATAATGTTATGTGTGAAAATTCAGTTATCCCACCATCATTTGTTGGGAGTGTTTGTTTTTTTTCTTCCATTGAATAGTTTTGGTACCCTGTCAGACATCAGTTGGACATGGATGTATAACCGGAGAAGCAAAGGGTCCTTGTCTTCACACAAGAAAGAATTCGGGTGTGAGACAGAGAGTAGTGGAAACCAAAATAACAAGGTTTATTAGGGTAGGGATATCCATAAGAATGGATGGGCACCTCTCCAGACAGGACCTGAGAGAGAGTGCATAGTGCACATTTAGGCTGGAGTTTTTAAGGGGATGGGTTTTGCCTTCCCTCCCCCTCTCCTTCTTCTCCTCCCGAACAAAGGACTTGTTGGGTGTAAATATAAAAAATTCCTTTCTGAGTTTCCCCCCCCTGAAGTTATCAGACAGGGGAAGCCTGGCTAGCATTGCTCCGCTTTAGAGGAAGGATGTTTATCAGGCCAGGTAGAAGGGGCAGGACCCCTGGAAGTCATCAGGATCCAGGCAGGACTTCTGAAATGCAGATACTGGGCTGCACCTGAAAGGTTATCAGGATGACTTTGAGATGTGGATGCTGGACTACTGTAGATGTCAATTCCTTAGCCCTTTGTCACACACACATAAACTCATTTCTGACTTCCTGCCTAACAGATGTATGGGTTTGTTTCTGGTTGCTCCAATCTGTTCCATTGGTCTCTGTGTCTATCCTTATACCATTATCCTTTCAATCTTACCTCATTTTGAGCAAACTGCCCTTAAGTCTTTCTGCTTTGTGTTCAACTCAAAGGTTGGTTTATTTTTGTGTAGGTCTATATCTGGTAACTTAGACCTTGTCCCTTACTTTTCTAAGCCATGCATATAAACATAAATTCAATACATCTTTCTTTCTTTCTCTCTGCTTCTCCCCTGTTCCCACCCTCCCCCCGAAATATAACTCTTTCAAATAACATCCTATATTTGACTTTGAAGATTATGTTTCCTGGTAGGTTTATAGCCATCAAGAACTTAACTTTTAAAACATATGGATTTAAGAATTTTTGAATTGTCTTCTTTCTTTCTTTGAGGCAAAGAAATGCCCTGTGACTCAGTGGAGGTCATTTCATTGGGAAGAAAAATGTGTAAGAAGCTTACTGAGAGTCAGGAGAATCTTGTTGACAGTGAATTGTAATGATAGTGAATTTTGTCCTGCCACACTCATTTGTATCACTTTTGATGAAAAGCCATATAAAAAATATATATGTATTTATATATATAAAATCATCTTAGTTCAGAATGAAAATTTACAAAAGAGTGGGAATAAAAGCAGTAAAACAAAGAATAAGTTAAGGAAATAGATATTTTCAATGTTACCCTATGAGCAACAGTGTCAAGATTTTTCAAGAGAGTCTGAAGACTTAGTATTGCATACCACGTGAAACTAAATTGGCATAAAATTAATGGAATACTGTGGTCAAGAAATTCGTCATGAGGAAAAGCACCAGTATTTGATTGACATATTTCAGTTGACTTCATAGTTTGACCGTATAACTACCATATTTTTTTTTGTCTGTAGTTTTCCAGCGTGCTTGTTGGCCTATACATTATCAATGCACTAATTGGCACCTTTGTATCAAGGACAAAGTCTGAGTTCATATGAAAGTCTCAAGATGGAAACAGTTAAATTTTTTCAGGACAGTCATGATACTTCTAAATGATAAATCTGAATCCAGGGTAACACTTGCTTTGCATTTTTAAAGAAGCTGTATTAAGTAGCATTTTAAACAACAATGAAGCCAACAAACAGGATCTTTGCTCTCTCTGAAGAGAATTTACCTGGTCATTTACAAATACCATTCTAACACCATAGACATGCTGTGTTGTCTACCCACATAGTTTTCTTCATCCCTGAAGGAAGTCTCTGTGGGAGATGCCTCACAGCATATCCATGCTGCCTACTTGTGGAGAGTTTGACTCATTCGTTGGCATTTAGAGGAAGAAACTGTTATAAATCTCAGACATTTACAGTAATGTATTTCAAAATGTGTGTGTGTGCGTGTGTGCGTGTGTGCGTGTGTGTATTAGGATATTGAGGGAGCAGGAAGGGAAATTTGAGGAGAAATGAGAGAAACTGGTACTTACTGTCATGACACAGACTTTCCATAATGTTCTGATTTTTCTTAGCATTTTCTAGGGCAGAGGTTTTTTTCTCATGGTGTGATAGATCTAAAAAAGATTAATGAATAAGTTTCAGGAGTACCAAAAGCTGCCTGAAATAGTATGACAAATGTATTGCATATGTGAATTTTTCTGGATAGAAGTTTTATAGTTTTCTCAAGTGTTTCTGATTCAGAAAACTCTTAAGAACTAATATATAGAAAAGTTGGCAGAGAGTTTATTATTTTAAAATACAGATTTGTTGGGGAGAACTGTGCTAAGGAGAATTCTGAGGTATAGCAGAAAAGACTGATAAGCAATATCCATAAGGTATGTGTGTGGTAGGGGAAGTATTTGCTATCTGTAATTTAAAGTGAACTGTTCCAGAAAGTTTGCCAAATCCTTCTGTCCTTAAGGGATTATTTAAGAAGCATTACCTAGGGTTGAAGGAAAGTGCAACACAAAAGGGATATTTCAGCTTAGGCTATGCATGAATTAGAAAATTGATTTTAAAATACTTGATCATGGCTGTAGATTTTTAAATAGTATTCCATTCGTGATATTTTGTATGTTGGAACCATTTGTATTTTTTCAGCAGTTTTTAAACAAATGTAGAATTAAGTTAAGAAATATTCTTTTGGGGCTGGTGTAGAATTAAGTTGCAGTGCTAGCATCCCTTATGGGTGCTGGTTTGAGTTCTGGCTGCCCCAGTTCTGATCCAGCTCCCTGCTAATGTGTCTTGGAAAGCAGCGGAAGATGGCCTAAGTCTTTGGGCTCCTGCCACCCATATGGGAGACCTGGGAGAAGCTCCTGGCTTCTGGCTTCAGCTTGGCTCAGCCCCAGCCATTATGGCCACTTGGGGAGTGAACCAGCAGATAGATGATCTCTTTCTCTCTCTCCTTTCTCTCTCTCCTTCTCTCTCTCTGTATCTCTGTCTTTCAAATAAATAAAAAAAATCTTTAAAAAATATTATTTGGTGGCAAATTCAGCAGTTAAATATATGAACACAGCTATTGATTAATTTAATTGCAACTGTGAATATGCATTGAAGACCAGAATTTGGCCCTTTGTGTCTATGATTCTGAGAAAACAAAATGGATAATATATGAAATTCTGAAGCTAGTATATAGGAGAATTTACAATAGAAATGAAGTGAGCTCTCTATATAATATTGCATAAGTCATTGTCTGTGGGGAGCAACTGGGAGCAACTCGGACTAGACTAAGTTACTGGAATTAAGACTTATTCTATACATCTGCTCTCCCACAATATGGCGCTGGGAGAGGAGCAAACAGCTTCCACCCAGCTGCCTCTCACCAACTTGACAAGCTGCAGGACCTGCTCCTGATTGGAGGAGAGCAGCGTACTCGGCGTGTGGGTAGCAGAGTTGGGATTGGTGGAAGAGGACTATAAAGGAGGAGAGAGACAACATGCACCAGGAACATCTAAAGGGAACGTCTATCTGAAGGAACACCTGTGCAGCCCCCGAGAGAGCCGGCCGGCGGTGTGCCGCTCCCCCGCGGAAGTGGGGAAAGTGGCAGGGGGAACCGCCCTTCCACGGAGGTGGAAGTGTCGGTAGCCAACCCGGGAAGAACCAGCAGCAAACCCGGGGAGGGCCGAGCAGACGAAAGAACAGCGCAGGGTCTAGTGTCGCTCCTCCACGAAGAGGGGGAGCGACATAATGGTGCCGTGACTCGGATAGGAAACCTAGGCAGGATTTAGTGTCGTTCCTCCGCGAAGAGGGGGAGCGACAATTGTCTGCTAATCATTTAGAGACTTGGGATGCCTAAAAGCATCCTCCTTTGTCCACTCTGAGCTTCTGGCTTCCTTGATGTCCCAGAGCAAACAAATCCGTAAAAGGAAAGAACTTCTGATCTTCACTCTTACCTCAAAAGGCAAAGGGAAATGTCAAGAGTGGAGAAACGGAGATCCAGCTGACCTTCATCAAAGGGCACTGCATCTTTTATGAGTAAGGATTCTTGAAGTCAGTGTACCAATATAGGGGCTCTCTTCTTCTCACTCGCTCTGGCAAAAGTGAGAATCCCAAGAAAGGTTTTGGAGGAGCCTAACCAAGCCCTTTAGATGAAGTTTCAGCCCATTAAGAAATATTTGTTCATCACAAATTCAGGGCAAGATATTGGACTTGTTGCTGGGGATGCATTATGAATCAGACGTTGATATCACCTGCAAGGCTCTTCCAGTACAGTAGGAGACCTAAAGTGTGTTTATGGATCACTCCAATAGGAGGTGGAAATCTCAAGTGCCATAACACACTGCAGGTGCATTGTTACAAGAACTCAGAGGGAGAATGACCTCAGGACACACAGGTGCCTGCCAGTCATCCCAGTTTGCTTGCTGGCTTCATGCCTGGAATCCAGTGAATGTGGTAATGGGGTGACTCCTCTTCTGGCTGGGTGTCTGCTAAAGTGCTCTTAGCTTAGCTGCCTGAGTAGCCAGAGTAGCCACTCTGTGAGCAGGAATGTGATACCGCACCTTGAGAGAGAAACTGAATGCATGTTTTTAGGTGCTACAACTATCTTTATAATTTGACTATTTAATGCAAGCATCTTTGTGGTTTGTCTTCATGGCAGAACATTTTAATGATTCATTTTCTTAGTAAAGTATTATGCTAATTTTTTTCTCAGTATAGCCAGGAGTTGACTTGCTGCTTCAACAATAAATTAGCCTCTCTTAAGCATAAGTCAAAGAGTAAAAAACATAAAGAATACTATTGTGCAGTTCTGCAATGTCATTGGTAGTTAAATATATTTATTACTTTCAGAAATGTTACTTAACTTTTATACTCAAATTCTCCTAATTTGAAAAAGGCAAGGAAAAATCAGAGAATAATCAAATACTTGGTACATATCTCAAGATAACTATGTTTCCTATAGTTTATAGAAATTATTCCTTAACACCAAATAGTAATCCCTAGCCAGGAAAAAGGGATGAATAATTAAAGTTTTTCATACAAATTTCTCAACAAAATAGTTCTTAAGGTTAAAACAATTTATTGCTGAACTGAGAAATTGTAAGCCAAAGCCTACTGAAGGAATTCTGCATTTCTTAGGTGTTTTGAGAGTATCATTCAAAGAAGAAATTGCTGAATCTGTCCATGGAGTAAACCACCAACCATTGTCTTTCAGTTCTCAACACTTGGAGAAAACTAGAACTTAGAGAGTTAATATCCACTCCAACTTCATATATTCCTTCATGTCCTTCTTATTGTCTTTCTATTGAAATCAACTCCACTCCTCCATTGACAACTTTCATGTAGCTGTCATTTTGAGGAATGCAGGTAAGCCAGTTCTTAGAGCTTACCAAATATGAATCTTGTCTATAATGACCTTTATGCTGTACATTTACATTGGAAAACAATTAAAATTAATAGTCAACAGTGTGAAAATAATATGTTGCAGTTTGGCTTGGCTATCTTTGACTTTTGTTTGCCAGATTTCATTATTTAGTTTCTGTTGTACTCAGAATCTAGTCAACCATTCATGCATGTTCACTGCAAGAAACAGATTTGCAGGATGTTTGACAGGCCAGGGAAAGTGATAAAGCAGTGTTGTCAAACAGCTGCACAAAAGGCCTAAGGAGTACTAAGTGAGCCATCAATAAGTGATAACATCACTATAAATTATGAAATCAAAATATATTCAATGTAAAAACACTCAAGTCCTAGAATTCATAGAACTCAATAACTTTGAAGCCTGAGGATTTGTTTAAAAATTAAACTTCCAAAGACAAAAATACAAGTGTACTGATAACTGAGACTTGAGTTCTTACTATTGTTTTTAGACTCTGTGAGTTGGCTTACCATTGGCTCTCTTTTTGTTTTCCTACTCTGTAAAAAGGTATTGATGACATGTACTCTACTTAGCATTTCAGATTGCTGAGGGTGAAAGAAGGGTACTTATAGGGAAGAGCTTTGCATGACCTAAAGTACTCTGCAAACACTAATTCTATCCAGCCTCTGCACAGGGATCAGGGCTCAATAAATGCTTATGAAGAGAATGGATAGTGATCCCAATACACCTGAAGCTTGGAAACCATTAAAAATTACATCCATCTCAATAACCATCATGTTATTAGAAAATCAGTTTATTTTACAGGAAAACATGGGCAAGAATGACAAAAGGAATCATAACATAGTTTAGCTTTTCCAAGTATCTCTAATTATAGAGCATAGATAAGAATGTCATTCTGACACATGGACTTTGGATAATAAGCATCACTTTGACCTAACAATGTTCAACCTAAGTCTAAAAGCTTCTAGTTACTGTATGTTTCATTTTCTTATTGGTAAAAAAAAATCCTGCAATTTGATTCATTCAAAATATTTTCAAACAGTAAACCACATATAAATTACTATGCTAGGCCCTTTGGAAAATATTACTTGTGCCTGTTAGAGAATGGGAATGTCCTAAGTAGGGCAGGACATATACATTATTTAAGGAAAAAGTAAAACAGCTAGATTAATGCAGAGATGAGAGTTATAAGAGGTCATTTAGGGAAGGAGCAAAAGTATAGATAGGATTTGAACTAAGTGGAAGGGAGCTGGGCCTATAGAAGATTGATCAAGGCAGTCCTAATGGGTACATTCTGTGGTAGCTTTTGTCTGATGAAAGAAAAATTTAAAATTATTAGGAACCTTATATTTTGAGACTTGAACTAAAATATATGAAAAGTTTTGTCCCCATAGATTGTTTTTCACAAGATGGTATTTTTGAAACAGTTACTTAGTAATGTCCAGCCCTTGTTGTTTCAGGAGTTGAGATTTTTTTTTTCTTGAACATTTATTTATTTATTTTGAAAGTGTTACAGAGAAGAGAGATTGAGAGAGATTTTTCTATCCACTGGATCATTCCCCAGATGGCTGCAAGAGCTAGCTCTGGTTCATGCTGAAGCCCGGAGCCAGGAGCCAGGAGCTTCATCCAGTCTCCCACATGGTTAGTAGGGACCCAAACACTTGGACTATCTGCTGTGGATTTTCCTAGGCCATTAGCTGGGAGCTGGATCAGAAGTGGGGCAGCTGGGACTCAAACCTATACCCATACGGGATGTTGGCATCACAGGCTATGGCTTTTCCTGCTATGCCACAACATTGGACCCCTGACATGTTTTTACATTTTTGAAAAATTTACTTATTTGAGATACAGAGGGAACTTCCATCCACTGGCTCACACCCTAAATGCCAGTGGCTGAGTCTGAGCAATACTGAAGCTAGGAGCAGAGAAATCTATCCAGGTCTCTCCCCCATTTGGTTGACAGAAACCCAACTACTTCAACCATCACTGCTGCCTCCTAGAGTCTGCGTTAACAGGAAGCTAGAATCAGGAGCTGGAGCCAGAAATTTAACCTGGGTACTCTGATAGGAGATATGAGTAATGGAAAGGCCAAATGTTGATCCCCTAGAGCTGCTGTTATTGATTTCAGCATTTGCCCCTTAATTGATGAAGACATGTTAATTGATGAGACATGTTTATCTGTCTTTTAGAAGATCCCTAGTTTGACCTACCTACTGCTAACTTTTACCAGATTTTTCTGTGAGCACAAATTCATTGTTTAGAACCCAGTAGGACTGGAGCCAGCGCCTGGCGCAGTATGTTAATCTTCCATCTGCAGTGCCGGCATCCCATGTGGGTGCTAGTTCTAGTCCCGGCTGCTCCTCTTCCAATACAGCTCTTTGCTGTGGCCTGGGAAAGCAGTAGAAGATGGCCCAAGTCCTTGGGTCCCTGCACCCACATGGGAGACCAGGAAGAAGCACCTGGCTCCAGGCTTCGGATCGGCGCAGCTCTGCCTATTGCGGCCATCTGGGGAGTGAACCAACAGAAGGAAGACTTTCTCTCTGTCTCTCCCTCTCACTGTCTGTAACTCTACCTCTCAAATAAATAAATAAAATCTTAAAAAAAAACTCAGTCGGACTATAGATAATATTCTGGAAAGAATTCTGATACCTCCTTTCGCCACCCCAAACCAGATGTTCCTCTGAGATTCACTAGATGTTCTGCTACGATTTAAAAAGTACTGATGAAATTTTAAGCCATGAGAGTGCAGTTGTGTATTTCTTAGCTCTCTCTAGGAAAGTAAATGCAATAGAGTTTAATTTTATTCCATAGCTTCAACTTTGTATTTGTGTAGGTTTGTTCCAACTTCAAGTTGTCTTTTTAAAATTAAAAAATTCCTTATTTTTCACTGAAAATTCAAAGCAGGTATTATATTTTCTGAGACATTTGTGACAACTGCCTCCTCTCCACTACCCTCTCCAAACTGCTCCATTGGCCTAAGTGTCTACAAGTGGCAGCTCTCTACAGGGAATTCCTACCTGTTCTAGAAATTAGGACTCTCTTCTTCAGTAATTCTAGGAATCGGCTGTTCCTCAAATATCCAAAGACATTGCACATAAATACCTTTTATTGCCAGTTTTAGGTAAATCACTAGAACCAAGCACCAGGGGCTCATTCAGATGGGTGAGTTGTGAACAGTCAGTACAATGGAAAAACACAAAAAGAATCTTAAAAGATTGAATCTGAAAGGGTCAGAGGCCCCATGCCAAATCAAATTCATGTTGAGGAGGTTTGCTCCAGTTTTTCTTAGCTTCCAATTTGTCTCTTGTTTCTGCTCTGGTTCTTTGCAGGCTTGCCAAGTTTTATCACGAATCTTCCCCTTCTCAGCCCTTCATTCCTTAACTTCTCTGAGGCTCCTCTGCAGTCCAGCCAAAGTAGTGTAGAGTTAAACTATGTAATCAGTCAATTTTCCTTTGGTTTAAATTTTAAATTATTATAATTTTAATTGATATGAAGGTTCTACATGAAGGTTATCTTTGGCAGAGGACAATTTGATCTTGATTTGAGTTCTGGTCAAGTTAGACGAGTTTTGCTTCAATTTCCTCATCTGTAAGTGGGACTAGAAACAACTCATGGGGTTGTTGCAAAGATCAAGCGTCCTAATGTATATGAATATGCTCTATATTCTGTAATGTTCTAAATAAAACTTATTGAACAGTCCAAAGGGGGCGGGCTTTTGCTTGGAAAGAGGAAGCCAGGCAGTTTCCCCTAGGTTTTATTATTTACATGAGAAAAAAACCGTACAGGGATTTGCTGGGAACATCTAAGTAGGACAGAATATGCTAGTTCAATTGGAACATTTCTGGGATGTCTCCCTGGGGCAGGCTGGTTCCGTTGTTAAGAACACATTGCCTACACTGATTTCTCCTGTCACAGATGGTCAAGATACAGAAAGAGACTTTACAGTTTATCTTCCATCCATCTCGTTTCCTGATATACTGTTCAGTTCCCGTGCACAGAATTCTCTTGCGAAGTTCAGGGGCAACAGGAGTTTGTACAAAATGGACACCGTGCTTCTCTTTTGTACTTATATCTGCCTGTTAGTGACACTGTGTTCCTTTACTAGGTGTGTGCTGGACACAGTAATGACTCCCAACAATGGGGGCACAAGGCCAGCCCCATGATCACTTGACCTACTTTGACTTGGCTGCTGTATCAGTGTTTACCTGCTGTGCCAGCAGCAGCTCCAGAAGTAATATTGTTTCGATTCTACTGCTACGCCCTTTACCTTTCATATTCATAACAGCCTTTTAAATTAAGACATTTTCTTTCATAACGAAGCAAGGTTCTAATGTCTACAGATTACTATTCAGTTTGAGGTATACAGGGTATATATTAAGTACACCTACCTGCTAATTATTATGTATACTCATCTATATTTCACACAATTGCTGCACATCCATTAGGTTTGGGCACAGATATTTTCAAGGAGTTGACTGATTTATTGGGGCTACACTCATTTTTATTTTTTTGGCACTAGAGGGCTTCTTTACTAGTGATTGGAGTTTATTTCTAGTATTGCTTATAGAATGTGACTCCCTGAATTTAAGTCTCAGTTCCATTTTCTACCAAGAAAACTCAAGATTCAGAGTAATGGATATACCCTTGAAGTAGATAGCAGCATCATGATAGATAAAATGTGTAGATGTCTAAATTTTTAGAAATCTAACCTTTTTCTCTTTTCTTGGCTGTAAAATTGGGATACCTGAAAGGTGCTCCAGCTGCCATTAATTAAAACTGCGTCCAGTGTTTTTAAATGTTTAGTAGGCAGGAAGAGAGATCATGAGGAAGCTTATGATTTGGATGGAGATTTTGAAATTAATTCATCCAAAATCATGGATTGAAGATTGCTTTGGGTTTGGGCCGGTGCATTGGCTCAAACATGAAGGATACCGATCCTTCCTACATGAAAAACTTCTTGCTTGCCTGTGATGCAACCATTCTCCTGATTTCCTATTTTCTCTCTTCTCACTGGAACCCTTCTTGGGCTGTATCTGTATTAACCCACTAGGTGATTTCAGCTCTAAACACTGACTCCTAAAGGTACAATGACAGCTTGTATTTTATATTTACCCTAGTCTTCAAACTGGTATAAACAACTGCCAGTTGATGTGATGTGATGTTATTTATATATTTGCCCTGGGATTGTTTCTTTCCTCATCAGAACATATGGGCAATATTGTCTGTTCACCTTTGTATGTTACCTATGATGTGCTGTGAGCCACATGATGAACTTTCACTACATATTTATTTGAAAGGGTTACAGAGAGGCAGAGGCAAATAGAGAGAGAGAGAGAATGAATCTTCCATCCGCTGATTCACTCTCCAAATGGCTACAATGGCCAGGGCTGCACCGATACGAAGCCAGGAGCCAGGAGCCAGGAGCTTCTTCCAGGTCTCCCATGTGAGGGCAAGTAACAAAGGACTTGGGTCATTGTCTACTGCTTTCCCAAGCCATAGCTAAGTGGAGCATCTGGGTCTCATGAACTGGCACCCATATGAAATGCTGGCACTGCAGGCGGTGGCTTTACTTGCCACAGTACCAGCCTATGTATTTTCTTAATGAAATAATCCCTTCATCTAGAACTTTCCAGATTCTGTGCTGTTTCCTTTTCCATATGTGTTCCCCCTTTCCCGTCTGCATTGTCTTTTCAGTCTGGAGCTGTCATCTCCAGTGATTTTCTGGCGTGTTCTGTGAGTGAGGCTGTATTTGTAGTGGGAACACGGAGGGGGCATTCTTTTACAGACCACCTTTGATCTGTGTCAGAGACTGTGGTTGGTGTAGGTCAGAGACTGTGCTCCCTCAGAAGGTTTCGTTGCCTGACTTACAGAATCATTTGCACTCAGCAGTGAAGTCTCCATGCTGTGCCATCTGGTCTCAGATCCGGGTTGTGAGGTGTGTGCTTCCAGATGGATGCTCTGCGCATGGTTGCCGGCCCTGGAGCACAGGCAGGGAAGGCTCCTGGGAAGACAGGTGGGCTTTGATGGATTCCTTTTTTATGCTGACTCCAGGCAGCTCTTCCATTTTGATTTTTATTGTGTCTGCTTTTCCATTTCCGGACAAAAAACCTTCCATTCGAATTTTATTCCCTCAGTCATAGACAAGACAGCCTGATTTCAGGGGACAGAAAGTGAGAAATGAATATTTTTGGTAATAGTAACAGTGAATTTTTTTGAATAAAATCTTCATTTTTTCCCTGAATTTAATCCTCTATTTGATATAAAATAGTTTTCAGATATCTTGCTCCTATAATATTAATTGCTAACATTTACATCAGGGGTGGAGAACATCTGGCCTATGGGCCATATAAGACTGGTGAAATCTTTGGTCTGGCCCTTCCAAGGCAACTGCAGGCAGGAATTGAAATTCAGTAAATCTATAGAAGGCTAATTTTTAACTTGGTAATTTTGTGTGGCTCACAAATGATATCATAAATATCCAATGGCCCTTGGAAGAAATAAAGGTTTCCCAGTCCTGACCCATACATTAATACCTGCCAATCACTGAGAAGTGTTTTACATGTATCATCTCAGTTAATTTTCAGGGCAGCTTTTATTATTTTCCTTATCTTAGAAATGGGGAAACTACAGAGGAAGCAAGAGATTAAGTGACTTCCCAAGCTTATCCAGCTAGTAGGAGACTTGCTCATTCTGGATCTCTGTTTCCAAGAAGTAAATATACTGTGATTTCTGCAGAGCCAACTAACAATCTCAGAGATTTTAGGAGAAATGTTGTCAAATGAGATTTTCTAGATCTTTTCAATGTAAAAATACATTTTATGAAAAAAAACTTGTATTAAATTAAGACAAAAGATGCTGATGCTGTGGCATAGCAGGTAAAGCTACAGCCTGCAATGCTGGCATCCTATATGGCCACCGGTTCAAGTCTCGGCTGCTCCACTTCCAATCTAGCTCTCTGTTAGGCCTGGGAAAGCAGTAGAAGATGGCCCCAAGTCCTTGGGCCCCTGCACCCATGTGGGAGACCTGGAAAAAGCTCCTGCCTCCTGGTACAGCTCCAGCCATTGTGGCCAATTGGAGAGTGAACCAGCATGAAATATCTCTCTCTCTCTCTGCCTCTCCTTCTCTCTTTGTGTAACTAACTTTCAAATAAATAAATATATCTTAAAAAAATTAAGACAAGATTGTTAATTGTACACATGAAGCTTTGTCTATCAATAGTCATTTTGCCTGCCTTGTTATTTTCAGTTACTTTTTTTTTGCCAAATTTTTCTTGTCTTTTTTTAAAAAATTAACTGAAGATTTCTGTTGGTACAGTGCATTGGAACATAGTTTTCAAATTTTGTTTCTTAATATACTTGTATTTCAAAGATTGCCATTAGTCAGAAAATCAAAATAGCAAAGTATGATTTGAAGATATATGTTATACAAAATACTCTTTATATATGTAACTTTTCAATATGTCTTTTTGAAGAGTAAATCTATGTATTCATTTAAACTTAATTCTACTTTAATAAATTTATTGAACATCTGTTCTATATTGATCATTGTGTTTAGAATTCTAGGGATATTACCTAGTTTATGATACAGTCCCAGCTGGACTTAAGGTTGCATTAGGCGGAAATATTTATGGACATTTATAAATTACAACTTATAATTAATAATTACCAAGCAAGTAAACTACAAAGGATATGAAGCAAACACATTTTATTTTTTTATAGTCTAATTTTGTTTTTCTTTTTTTTTTTTTTAGATTTTTTTTTTTATTTTTTTTTTTATTTATTTATTTTTTTTTTATTTTTTGACAGGCAGAGTGGACAGTGAGAGAGAGAGACAGAGAGAAAGGTCTTCCTTTTGCCGTTGGTTCACCCTCCAATGGCCGCCGCGGCCGGCGCGCTGCGGCCGGCGCATCGCGCTGATCCGATGGCAGGAGCCAGGAGCCAGGTGCTTTTCCTGGTCTCCCATGGGGTGCAGGGCCCAAGCACCTGGGCCATCCTCCACTGCACTCCCGGGCCACAGCAGAGGGCTGGCCTGGAAGAGGGGCAACCGGGACAGAATCCGGCGCCCCAACCGGGACTAGAACCCGGTGTGCCGGCGCCGCTAGGCGGAGGATTAGCCTAGTGAGCCGCAGCGCCGGCTTCTAATTTTGTTTTTCTGAAAAGGATTTTAAATAAGTATTCAATAAACTATTTTATACATCTGTTATTTTTACTCATTCACTCATTTGTTCATTCATTCACTATTCATTGAACAAATATGAGTAGAAGATTACCATGAATTCTTTTAAGGAAATCCAAGGTGATGTGGAATAGCATTTGATAGCCTTTTTGGTAAATAGTAAAGATAATTACTTGTTTGTAATACCAGAGAAGATGATGGCCTCTACTTGTATTCAATAATTGTACACTGGCATTAGAGATGAAATTGTTTTGAAAGAGTTACAGAGAGCTTGAAATCTTCCATCTGTTGGTTCACCCTCCAAATGATCAGGACTATACCAGGCTGAAGCCAGGAGCCAGAATCTTCTCCCAGGTCTCCCATGTGAGTGAAGGGGTCTGAGGAACTGGACAATCTTTTGCTGCATTTGCTACATTTGCAGGGAACTGGATCAGAAGTGGAGCAGCTGGTTCTCCAACCAGTGCCCATATGGGGTGCTGCGGTTCCAAATGGTGGCTTTATCTGCTATGGCACAACACCAGTACTGATAACATTGTTTTATTTTATTTATTTATTTTTTTGACAGGCAGAGTGGACAGTGAGAGAGAGAGACAGAGAGAAAGGTCTTCCTTTGCCGTTGGTTCACCCTCCAATGGCTGCCGTGGCCGGCGTGTTGTGGCAGGCGCACTGCGCTGATCTGATGGCAGGAGCCAGGTACTTATCCTGGTCTCCCATGGGGTGCAGGGCCCAAGCACTTGGGCCATCCTCCACTGCACTCCCGGGCCATAGCAGAGAGCTGGCCTGGAAGAGGGGCAACCGGGACAGAATCCGGCGCCCCAACCGGGACTAGAACCCGGTGTGCTGGCGCTGCAAGGCGGAGGATTAGCCTAGTGAGCCGCGGCGCCGTCGATAACATTGTTTTAAACCTAACAGTAGTCACTTTTACAGCACTGCTTATTTTAGAAGCTGAATTAAGCATTGGAAATCTATAAAATCTAAGATATTTTCTTGAACTAAATGGAGGGGGAAAGTGACAATAAACAGTTGATTATAATGTGATACTGAGGACTAAAATCAGAAATAAACAATGATGCTGTAGGATACAGGGAACATCAAGAGCACCTAAGACCGCTTGGGGAGGTCAGGAGATTTCTTGGAAATGAGACCTTATCAGGGAGAAGGGTGAGATGTAGAGAGAGGACCCTCAAGTCACTGGATGGAGAAAAAGAATACATTATTTAGGTCGTGTGTGTGTGTGTGTGTGTGTGTGAGAGAGAGAGAGAGAGAGAGAGAGAGAGAAAAGTAGGGAGGGGGTGGGGAAACAGTGTATGTTTAGGAGAGACTCGTATAGGAAATGATTTCACTTGTAGATTTAGATTTAGTTCCTCATTTGAACTATAGGAACAGAGAATTATTTGAGTCACTATTTTCTCAGTTCTTCTAAGGGTGATGCATACACCTACCTGACCCTTATCCATGGTTTCACTTTTTTGCAGTTTCCATTACCTGCAGTCTAAAAATATTAAATGGAAGATTCCAGAAACAATTTATGAATTTTAAATTGCACACCACTTGGGTAGCATGATGATATCTTATGCCATCCTACTCTGTCCTACCTGGGCTATGAACCGTCCCTATGTCTAACCACACTGCACTTGTACACACTACCTGCCAGTTAGTCACTGAATAGTTGTCTCAGTTAACAGATTGCGTTTGCAGTATTGCTGTGCTTGTGTCCAAGTGATTCTTATTTTTCTTAATTGCTTTACTTAATGATGGATCAAAAGCACAAGAGGAGTGATGCTGGCATTGGGATTTGTCAAAGAGGAGTCATAAAGTGTTTCCTTTAAGTGGAAAGGTAAAAGGACTGTAAGATATTTTGAGAGAGGTGAGAGAGAAACCATATCACCATATTACCACATTCACATAACTTTGGTATAAAGCTTTTGAGTTGTTTTAAAAGAAATTCTATATTTACTTTGACAGAGTTTCAGAGACAGAGAGAGAGATTGATCTTCTATCTACTGATTCACTCCCTAACTGGCCACAATGCTCAGCAAGGAGCCAGTAGCTTCATCTGGGTCTCCCATGTGGGTGGCAGGGGCCCAAACACTTGGCCCATCTTCTGCTTTTCTCAAGTGCTTCAGCAAGGATCTGGATTGGAAGTGGAGAAATCTGGACACCAACTGCCACCTACATGGGATTCCAGCATCTCAGATGGCAATTTTACCTGCTATGCCACAATGCTGGCCCCTAAAGCTTTTGAATTAAAATTACTGTCATTTTTAGTTTTTTTCTTATTTCTTCCTAGTATTTATTCAATATTTTAAAATATTGCTGTTTTGAGATGCCCTCCTGCCTCTTCCTGACTCCTTCCTTCCTTCTCTTGGATTACTTTGGAGGAGTCCTCCAAATACTTGGCCAATTAGAACTTTATTCTGCATATGAGTTCAGAATGTTTGCTTAAAAATTTTATCCTTAGTATAAAGTCCTATAGTTTTGTATCTATTCACATCTTATACATTAGATTTTAAGCAAAATTCTTACAGTTACAACCAAAGCCATCATCTCTGTTAAGGTAAAGACGAAATTAAAATGCCTCCAGACAGACGGTTTTTAGGCTGATTTGAAAAAGTCCTTTTTTTAAGTGACTGATTTTCCAAAGTAATTTCTAAAACAATTTTCTAGGCCTTTAGAGTGAAGGAAGCTTTTCCACTCCTTCCTTTTTGCTTTTTCTTTTTTGTAAAGGTTAATGTCTTCAAATGTCCTCCAAACAATGTGCTTTGTCTCTTTTCATACATCTTCAGAATTCTGGGTCTTTTATTACATTGTTGAATAGGGAGTTAATGGGCATCTCTCACAAGTGGTAAATCATTCCTTTTGAAGATGGATAAGATGGAGCTTCTGCACCTTTGACTGTGTGACCATGTTTCTGCATCAGAAGAGTTTTCCTTTTAGAAAATATCCAGCTTTTTCTTTCAGGAGTCTCCTGGAATGGGAGAGGAATAAACAAGGCTAGGTCCTCAAAGGTTGTTCTACAAACTGGCATTCTGCTCCTCACAGCTCTGTGTACAGGCCAAGAAAGGCAACTCGTGTGACCTCTTTTTAGTTAATGCCATACTGCTCTAAAGAGAAAAGATTCATTCTTTCACAGAGATGTGTGTTTCTTCATCTCAGCCCTGAATATAAATTTTACGCAATGCACAGTGTTATCAGGGAACTGGAGCCCTGTGATTTGTTTGTAAAATCAGGTTAAAAGTACCAAATTTCAGGCCTTGGAGAGATAGTCAATGTGGTCATTCAAGCAGGACAGTGCATTCAGTTAAAGTTAGAACAATCAGGGGTCACTTTCAGGACTGTATTATGTGGATCAGACCACATATTTATCTACTGTCACTCCTCTGGTCATGCTTTGATTTGAAAAGCAAACAGAGCCATTGAATAAAACTACTACAGGGGCTGTGAATATAATTTCTTTTCTCCTTTAATGATGGAGAAGCAAACCATTTTCTCATATAAATATATCTATTGATATATTATTAAGTGAGGAAGACTGAGTTCAACATAGAGTTCGTCATAGAAATTCTAGTGCTTCTTCCTGTATAAAGACAGTCTGGTTTTCTGGGCCCCATGCAGTGAGATATTGGCCTGGCTTGATATAACATGAAATCCACATCCTTTTGTTTTATCTTGACAGTTTCTGGGGCCTCCATTGCTTCTTGGTGAATGCCATTATGTGATCTGAGCCTCTCAATGAAAGGTCCTTTCCTGCCAGCATACTGAATAAACACTCCTTTTGCTTCTGGAATCCTTATGAGTATCTCTGTGCATCAAACAGCTGCATCAGCTTTATTGGAATGAGTTTGTTCCTGGGCTGCTATTTCTCAGTGAAGGCCATGTTTAGCATGGCAAAGTTAACTATGAAATTACTTTGATAAACAATGCAAAAAACTTTGTAAAAGCACAGCTTCCCAAAGTATCCTCTCTTTGCAAAGCAAGTAAGTTAGATCCAGATTTTCTAGACATTTCTAGAAGTAAATTATATATACTTTTTTAACCTTTTGAAATTTCATGCTGCATAACTTTCATACCTTGAATAGGACCAAACATCATTTCCCCATTTCGATAACACTTTCTTTTAAGTAGCCAGGAATTCCATATGGAAAGTGAAATGGGAATCAAGGCTGTTGCTATTAAATAATTCTACTGAGACCTTGCATGGTATTTCAGTATGGAGAAGGTTCTAAATGAAATCCTATATTCAAACATTTCAGTGAAACTAATAATGCCACTTCTTTAAGTTTTTAACACATAAAAATTTCATACGGTGCTTTTCTTCAAGTATTATCTTAAAATATTGAAATGTTGTCATAAGGGTAAATTATTTTGATTTTATTTATAACAACTAGAGGCTGTATATTTTATACCTATGATCATACAGTCTGTGGTTCAACCAAAAGTCTATTACTTTCAAATTTATAACTCACTACACTTGTTTCACTTTAGGTAGCATTTTTGAGTAGCAAAGATCTTGAACCTAAAAGCACTGCATTATTTGTATCTATGAAAGAACCCTATTAAGAGATGTAGTAATATTTTCAAAATTAAAAAAAAAACCCTAAAGCTATTGGTTGTAACAGATCATATTAGGTGAAGGAAATTTCAGTCTTTTCAGTTTCTAAGTTATTATTTGTTTTACTGGATTTCAGGGAGGCAGGAACCAATGGGGTAGCTTAGGATACAGGAGAACACAGGGAGCCCTTGCAGTGACAACTCTTCCGCTCCAGTGGATACTGTCACCCCCAAGGCTGCATTCTCCACAGCATGGCGGCTGTTTCAGTGGCATCCAGGGTGGGAAGTATGGTCTTAGCTGCCGTTGAGGCTCCCAGTTGTCAGCAGTTGTGTTGCTCTGCTTCCTCTTGGCATTGAAGTTCAGATTCACCAGATGACTCCCATGCTTTGGTCTGAGTGCAGAAATCAGTACCTAATAAACATAGCAAAACATTGATATCTTGATTTCTCAATGAGATTACCAAATATTTCCAGTTGCCATATTTATGGCTGTTGATTAAAAAAAGGGAAAAGATCAGAGTTTGGTAGAGGTACTAATAAATAGCATTTTGTATTACCTCACTGTATTTTTGTCTTTTCACTCTCTGTGCATTTTTACTATGGAAGTGGAGTTAGGGCTTGAGAGCAGTCTCACTCACATGCTCATTTGGGAAGCAGTAAGTGGCTGTGGAACACCATGGAACTGAAATGAGTGCAGGTCATGAGACCACTGAGCGAGCATGAATCACTGCACGTTGAGCTTAGGTCAGTCAAATCATGATTCTCTTGCTTTTTCTGTTAGTGGGAGTGATATTCTCTTAGCTATTGATGTCCCAGTGTATTTTGCATGATAACATTATAATGCACCTACAAGTTTTTAAAGGCTATAATCAAATGAAATGTGTCATGTGTCATCATTCCTTGTATCATTATAGTAATAGGGGCCATAAAACTCACAGTTGGTTGTAAGCACTTTCTTATTCAAAAAGCGATTGTGTGATGAGATATAATCTGATCCTCCTCCTTTCCCTTCTTATAATTATTCCCACACAGTTTAGAGAGGCCATGAGTGTTCTGTACATCTCTCTAGGATTTATGTTAGGAAAGAAAGTCAGAAACATCATGATTGAGGTGAGCTTGTATTTGGCACAACATTTTTTTGCCCATGCTATCTGCTCTCTGCTTTCATAACAAAGAAAACAGTAAATAAAAATTACTACTTGCTGAATACTTATTATAGATCATGTATTGTCCTTTATGTTTTCTCTGCATTTTCATTTAGCTCTCGCAAGATTCCTTTGATGGCAGGTGCTATTGCTATTTCCATTTTAGAGATGAGGAGATGGAGCTCAATGCAGGTTAATTAGTCTACTTAGTATCTCAGAGTTAGTGGGTAATTGTTGTGGAAAGCAAGTCTGCATTTGTGGGAAGTTTTACCTGGAAATATTTTTGCTTTTTAAAAAATATTTTCATTTATTTAATTTTTGAGAAGCAGAATTGGAAAGAGAGATCTGTAAACTGGTTTACTCCCCGCATATCTTCAAGAGCTGGAGTTGTAAAAGACTGAAGCCAGGAGGCTGGAACTGAGTCCAGGTCTCTGCCTGGGGTGCAGGAAGCCAAGTATGTGGGCCAGCACCTGCTGTCTCCCAGGCACATTAGCAGAAAGCTAGATAGGAAGCAGAGGTGAGACTATATGCCAGGCATTCCTATAAGGGATACAGGCATCCCAAATAGTGGCTTAATCCTCTGCATCACAATGCCTGCTCCATTATATTCTGACTTCATTTATTTTTGTTTATTCTTATGTGAAAGTAAATTAAGCTATCAGTGAATACCTTGAGGGATCTGACGCTGGACAAGGGTGGTCAATAAATAACCCAGCTGGGCTGTTGGAAGTGGGATGTCACAAAAATATGGACCCCTCCAGGAAAGCTGTAGTAATTTGTTTATAAAGATTGAGACACCAGGAATTTCCTAAGGGAGTATTAACCAGCTGGGTCGGGTTAATGGACTGAACCAGGCTACAGGTCATTAACTGCAACATTAATTATGCCTGGGAGATGTCTTATTGTAAAGTCAGTACTCTGGCTTGAATGTACATATTTAAAACATTCTTCTTGTACTGCATGGACTGAAGGGACTGTGAAAAGGGAAAACCTGTTGGAGGATTGTTTGTAGTTCTCTCGAGAAAAATCATGTGTGTATGTGAAAAAAGAAATATAGTTGAATACTTCAGACTCCATATTGCTGTTATAGAAACTGGAATTTATGTATTATCCTGTGTTCCCCTGTAGAGCCAGATGAGGCAGTGCTACCAGGAGAATATTGCACTAACATAAAGATCAAGGGCAAGGCAGATTGGGAGAAAAAGAGAGAACAAAGGAAATGAATGAGAAAGGAACAGTTTCAAAAAGATCCAGTAAAAAGAATTTTCAAAAGAGAAGAAATTAAGGAAAGAAAGTACTGGTGATTTCATAAGGAGTTCTAGTCACTTGATCTTTCCCTTTGTCTCATTTTATTAGTGTCTTAAACAGTTTCTGTCTTTGGTTTGCTTCACATTTCTTATGGAATCTGTCATCACTCCCACCACTCTTTTTTTAAGATTTATTTTATTTATTTGGTAGAGTTACAGAGAGAGGTACAGACAGAAAAAGAGGGGCTGGTGCTGTGACATAATAGGTAAAGCTGCTGCCTGCAGTGCTGGCATCCCATATAGGTTCGTTTCGAGTCCCAGCTGCTCTACTTCCTACCCAGCTCTTTGCTATGGATTGGGAAAGCAGAAGAAGATGGCTCAAGTCCTTGGGTCCCTGCACCCACGTGAACCATTTGGGAAATAAACCAGAGGATGGAAGACCTCTCTCTCTCTCTTTCTCTCTGCTCTGCCTCTCTATAATGCTGTCTTCAAAATAAATAAATCTTAAAAAGAAAGAGAGGACTTCCATCTACTGGTACATTCCCCAAGTGACTAGGGCTACACCAGACCAAAGCCAGGAGCCAGAAGCTTCTTCCAGATCTCCCATGGTGGGTGCAGTGGCCCAAGGACTTGGACCTTCCTCTGCTGTTTTCCAAAGTGTATTAGCAGGAAGCTGGATCAGAAGTGGAGTAGCAGTCTGAGACTTTAACCCAATGTACCACAGTGCCAGCCCCCACCACTCTCTTCTTACCTACACCATACCATGACTCCTGGATCTTCACCAGATAATTTCCTTACATAATGGAGGCCAACATGTGAGTACTCCTTGCAGACTGGTAGCTTGGAGTCTTTCAAATCAGTATTGTTTAGGGAATTGTTAAAGGGGAAGAACAGGTCTGTTCCCAGGTCAACTCTTCTTTTGCAATTCTAGGTATTTCGGTCATGGCCCTTTTTTGCCAACTGGCCTTAGCTAGGCAGCAGCTCTGCAGGCCATCACAACCTTCCCACACACATTGGAGCTTAACAGACTTGTGTTGTTACTACTAAACCATGGATCTTCTTGACAGAGGGAGAGAAATGTCACTTTTTCCAACTCAAGAAGCAGTCCAATTTGCCTCCCTTTTCTGTATGATATTACAGCCTGTCTTTTTTTTTTAAGATTTATTTATTTTATTTGAAGGGTAGTGTTACACATAGGTAGAGAGAGGAGCCCTTCATCTGCTGGTTCACTCCCCAGATGCTTGCAATGGCTGGAGTTGGGCTGATCTGAAGCCAGTAGCCAGGAGCTTCCTCCAGGTCTCCCACACGGGTGCAGGGGCCCCAGGATTTGGGCCATCTGCCACTGCTTTCCCAGGCCACAGAGGAGAGGTGGATTGGAAGTGGAGCAGCCGGGTCTCGAACTGGTGCCCATATGGGATGCTGGCACTGCAGGTAGCTGACCACAGCACTGACCCCCTACAGTCTGTCTTGAGAGAAGTTCAGATTAAAGTAATTTTCTCCAGTGACATTTTAATCTTCATATAGATTGGTCCTTCAAGATGCTTTAAGCTCACTTTCTCTGCAATTTTACAACCAGATGGGAACTCCTTTATCTTCCATTATTTATTTATTTTCAGCTGTACTCCCACCTCATCTCTCTCCCATATATGCACATTTATAAACTTAATTCTTTAAAAGTTAACTCAATCTTTATTTCATCCATTTCTCTAGGACTGTGTTTGATCAGTTATAACCTCATCTCTACAAATAGCAATTCTATGAACAAGCTCACTTTTCAAAATGAAATGTAGTATTTTTCTCTTGATCATGTGCCTTTCTGTAGCCATAATCATATATTTTTAAATATTTATTTATTTATTTGAAAGAGTTACACAGAGAGAGGCGAGGCAGAGAGAGAGAGAGAGCGAGAGAGAGCGAGCTTCCAATGGTTCACTCCCCAATTGGCCGCAACAGCCAGAGTTGTGCTGATCTGAAGCCAGGAGCCAGGAGCTTCTTCCGGGTCTCCCACATGGGTGCAGGATACCAAGGGATTGGGCCATCTTCTACTGCTTTCCCAGGCCATAGCAGAGAGCTAGATTGGAAGTGGAGCAGCCAGGTCTCGAACGGGGGCCTACATGGGATGTTGGAGCTTCTGACCAGGGTGTTAACCTGCTGCGCCACAACGCTGGCCCTCATAGTCATTATTCTTTAAGGCCACAGTTTTGATAATAACAAAAAATAATAATATGTATTTATTATAAGATGTTTGCTATGTACTAAACATTTTACATCTGTTATTTTATTTTAGTTTCAAAGTACTCATATTTGATTAGTGTAGTTTCCATTTTTTAGAGAAACTGCCTTTAAGAAAAGTTAAATTAGATCACAGAGAAAAGAAATGGCTTAATGAGGATTTGATGTCAGATAACGGGTATTTGGCACAGCAGTTAAGATGCCCATGCCCCATATTGTATAACCTGCATTTGAATCCCAACGCTTCCTCCAGTTCCAGCTTCCTTCTAATGCACACCCTCGGAGGTAGCTAGTACTCAGGTCCTTGCCATCTATGTGGGAGACCTAGGTTGAGTTGCAGACTCCTGGCATTGACCTGGCCCTGCCTTGGATATTATGGGCATTTCGGGGAGTGGACCAATAGAAGTGGATCTTTCTTTTGTCTCTCTGACTCTCTGTGCCTTTCAAATAGAATGATAATGCACATATAAAATTTTGAAAAGTCATTTAAAAAAATCCAGAGCCATTCAAGTAGTAGTTTCCTGACAAGCTCATGCTTGCTCATTGCAGTTCCCCATTTTCCAGAATGTGGGAGGAAAGTGGTACCTTTTAGTAGCCAAGACCATGGACATTTCTCAGTCTTTATTGGTCTTGATGTTCTGCAGCGTTTTGCAGTTTGAAGTACACTCTTCTTATGGTTTCTATGACATCACTGTATTCTGGTTATTTCTTATTCTGATCACTGCTTCTCAGTCTCCTTCATTGGTAATTTTGACTTCTTTGCTATGTGTATGTTAGTAGACTCCAATCTTGATATAAGACTTCATCTATTCTTACAGTACCAACTCATTCAGAATTGTTTTATCCAACTGAGACCTCTTGCTGAACTTCAGAATATGATTTCTAGCTGGCAGCATCGTACTGACTTGAGTAAGTACCAATGAGTGCTATGAATATTTCATGCAGAAATTGAAAATGCAATCTTTAGAAAGCAGAACCATTATTTTCTATCAAGAACTTTTTAAAAAAATTATTTGAAAGCATGTATGTGTGTGTGTGTGTGTGGATGCGTGTTTGTGGGGGGGGAGGGGGAGAGAGAGAGAGAGAGAGAATCTCTTTCATCCAGTGGTTCACTCCCCAAAATTCCTGTAGCAGGTGCAGCTAGGTTACGCTTTATCCAAGACCATAGGACTCCATCCGGTTCTCTCCTGTGGTGGCAGGGACATAAGTACTTGAGCAATCACCTGTTCTTTCCCAGGATACACATCATCAGGAAGATAGAATTGGAAGTGGAACAAGGACTTGATTCCAGGCACTCTGATATGGGATGCAGGAGCCTTAAGTGGTGTTTTAACTGCTTTGCCAGGCACCCACCCTTAGAATTTCTTTTTTTGTTGAACAGGAATAGCATCATTCTCTTTCCTCATTCCCAAACTTGTTAGTTTCTTAGTATAATTTTTGGTCCCCACAATAAATAAATATATTCCACAGCCTTTATTATTTTGGCCATCTACAACCCAACCTCTTCTGTACTCTTTTCATAGTTTACTAATCTTTCTCCAGGACCATTGACTTCTTTCTGAACCCTTCATTCCACTCTTATCTCCAGAACCCATCAAAAACCCATACTTGAGAGTTGCCAGAAATGGCTTATCTAAAGCTATGAGTATATTAAAATCAAGACCTACTTTTGGGTAACTTCAGTACTTGACTGTGGCTGAATTTCTCTACATGAAGCCAGAAAAGCATGAGTAATAAACTGAAGAAGCCACAGGTGCCATTATCTGGGGTAAGCAAATTTACAAATTGAAGAATAAAAACCATATGGTTATCTTAAAATATATAAAGCATTTGATAAGAAATCATCCTTTCATGATAAGAACCTTGAGCAAATAGGGTATAGATGGAACATACCTCAACACAATCAAGGCAATACATGACAAACCCACAGCCAGCATCCTACAAAATGTGGAAAAGATGTGGAACAAGGATTCCCACTCTCGTCATTACTATTCAATATAGTTCTAAAAGTTTTACAGGGCCATTAGGCAAGAAAAAGACATAAAAAGAATACCAGTGGAAAACAGGAAGTCAAATTATTCCTGCTTACAGATGATATGATCCTATACATAAAGGAACCAAAAGACTCCACTAAGAAACTATTGGAACTCATAAGTGAGTTTGGCAAAGTTGCAGGATATAAAATCAACACACAAAAATCAATAACTCTTGTATAAACAATGCCATGGCTGAGAAAGAACATGTAAGATCAGTTCCATTCATAAAAGCTTCAAAAATTAAATATTTGGGATAAATTTAACCAAGGAGGTGGAAGAGCTCTACAATGAAAATCATAAAACATCAAAGAAAGAAATAAAAGAAGGCACAAACAAAAAGGAAAAATCCTCCATGTTCATTAATTGGAAGAATCAATATCATCAAAATGTCCACACTATCCAAAGTAATTTACAGACTCAGTGAGCTCCCACTCAAAATATCAAGGACGTTCTTCTCAGACCTAGAAAAAATGACCCTAAAATTCATATGGAAAAGAAGAGACCGTGAATAACTAAAGCAGTCTTAAGCAATAAAAAGAAAGCTAGAGGCCTTGCAATACCAGAATTCAAGATATACTACAGGGAAGTTATATTCAAAATAGCTTGGTAGTGACACAAAATAATAGGCATATAGATTAGAAACCCTAGAAATTAATCCACATATCTATAAACAACTAATAACTTATAGATAAGCTAAAATCACTCCCCAGAGAAAGGACAGTATCTTCAACAAATGATATTGGGAAAATTGGATCTTCATATGCAGAAATATGACACAGGATCCCTCCATTACATCCTATACAAAAATCAACTCACAAAAGATCAAGTCTAAAACTGAAGACCTGAAACCGTCAAATCACTAAAGGAGAACGAAGGGAAAATACTGCAAAATATTGGTTTAAGTAAAGATTTCTTAGATAAGACCCAAGAACTACAGGCAACAAAACAAAAAGTAGACAGATGGGATTACAAGTTAGAAAACTTCTGCACCGCAAAGGAAACATTCAACAAAGTGAAGCGGCAACTGACAGAATGGGAGAAAGTATCTGCAAACTATACATCTGATAAAGGATTAATATCCAGAATAAATAAGGAGCTCAACACAGTCAACAACAAGAAAACAAACAATCCAATTAAAAAATAGGCAAAGGACATGAACAGGTATTTTTCCAAGGATGAAATACATGCATTATTGTCACCATCTATTAAAATATGAAAAATATGCTTAACTTGCACAACATGCAAAACTAAGTAATGGGCTAGATTTGGCCAATGAGCTTTTGTTTACCAAGTCCCACTCTAGAATTGAAATTTTTTTAAGATTTATTTATTTATTTGAAAGTCAGAGTTAAACAGATAGAGAAGGATAGGCAGAGAGAGAGAGAGAGAGGTAGAGAGAGAGAGAGATAGAGAGAGAGAGTGAGAGAGAGAGAGAGAATCTTCCATCTGCTAGTTCACTCTGCAGTTGGCCGCAATGGCTGGAGCTGTGCCTATCTGAAGCCAGGAGCCAGGAGCTTCTTCCAGGTCTCCCATATGGGTGCAGGGGCCCAAGGACTTGGGCCATCTTCTACTGCTTTCCCAGGCCATAGCAAAGAGCTGGATTGGAAGCGGATTAGCAGGGACTCCAACCGGTGCCCATGTCAGATGCCAACAGTGTAGGTGGCAGCATTACCTGCTATGCCACAGGGCCAGTTCCAAGGGGATATTGTTATAAGCGGTAAGTAACCACTGAGCTGTTTTTAGTTGGGAGTAAAATAATCAGAAAAGAACTGAATTTTCAGATGATAAATGAGATAAGCCCTCTATTGTGAATGCTTTACTCTCTGGCAAATATGGTGGCAGTGTAAGCTGTGTGGGAGTGATTCCTCTCCCTTCCTCCCTCCCTCCCTCCCTCCCTCTCCACCTTTCCCCACACCTCTTTCCTTTCCTTTTTAATTTTTGAGATAACATTTTTAACTTACGTTGTAGTCAAAGGCTTAATGGTTCAGTAAATAAGAATTTCAACAAGCAAAAAGTAAAAAGACCATAGTTCAGCAGGGTGGAAATATAGGCAAGGGCTATAAACAGTAACCAAGTGAAAAGATGTCCATTTCATTAATATACAGTAAATTTTTTAAAAAATCACAGATCATTATAACTATAGTAGTGCATCATTCTTAGCTATTGGTTTGACAAAACTATAAAACAAAGTTTGGCAAAACCATATCTGCAGCAATATATAGGCATTCCTTTCTTTTCTGTTTAATGATTTTTTTCTTTGTAAATTATAGCTCCCACATATAAGGTAGAACATATGATATTTGTCTGTCAGTGTCTGGCTTATTCAAACATGAATTAAGCATAATATCTTCCAATTCCATTCATTTTGATACAAATGATAGAATTTTATTCTTCTTATAGGTGAGTAATATTCCATGTGTATATACACCACATTTTTTTATCTGTTCATCTGATAATGGATACCTTGGTTGATTCTATATTCTATATTGTGGCTGCTATTGTGAGCAGTGCTGCTATAAATGTGGTGATACAGATATCTCTTGGAATGTGTTTATATACCCAATAGTGGAATTGCTAGATCATCTGACAAGTCAGTTTCTGGTTTTTAATGAAATCTCTGTACTACTCTACACAGTGCTTGCACTAATTTCCAATAGTGTGTAAGAGTTCTGGCCGGCGCCGCAGCTCACTAGGCTAATCCTCCACCTAGCGGCGCTGGCACACCGGGTTCTAGTCCCGGTCGGGGTGCCGGATTCTGTCACGGTTGCCCCTCTTCCAGACCAGCTCTCTGCTGTGGCCCTGGAAGGCAGTGGAGGATGGCCCTAGTGCTTGGGCCCTGCACCCCATGGGAGACCAGGAGAAGCACCTGGCTCCTGCCATCGGATCAGCGCGGTGCGTTGGCCGCAGCGCGCCAGCCGTGGCAGCCATTGGAGGGTGAACCAACGGCAAAAGGATGACCTTTCTCTGTCTCTCTTTCTCACTATCCACTCTGCCTGTCAAAAAAAAAAAAAAAAAAAACCTCTTTAAAAAAAAAACTAAAAAAAAAAAAAGAGTTCCCTTTTCTGTAGATGCTAGCCAGCATTTGTTATTTTCTTTTTTGAAAATAACCATTCTACAGGAGTGAGGTGATATCTCACTGTAGTTTTGATTTGCATTTCCCTGATGTCTAGTGATGTTAAGTATTTTTTTTATATATTTGTTGGCCATTTGCATTTCTACTTTTGAGAACTGGCTAGTAAGTCTATTAAAGTCCTTGATTGTTTTGTTGAGTTTTTTGAGTTGCTGATAAATTCTGGATATAATCTTTTATCATGCAGGTAGCTTAAGCAGCTTACAAGTATTTTTCCCTATTTTGTTGGATGGCGCTTCACTCTATCGACTGTTTCCTTTACTGTGCAGAGCTTCTGAGTTTGGTATGATTTCATTTGTCTAGCTTTGTTTTGTTGCCTGTGCTTTGGATAAGACACAGGGTGTCTTATCTAAGAAGTCATTACCTATGCCAATATTTTGAAGTGTATCTCCTATATTTTCTTCCTGTAACTTCATAGTGTCAGGTCTTAAATTTAATTCTTCATACATCTTGAGTTATTGTGTATGTGGTGAGAGATAGGGATCTAGTTTCATTACTCTACATATATGCATCCAGTTTTACCAGCACCATTTATTGAAGATATTACCCTTTTTTATGTATGTTCTGGGCACTTTTGTCAAAAATAATTGGCTGTATGTACATGGATTAATTTCTGTGTTCAGTATTCTGTTCCTTTGGTCTATGTATTTTTTTTCCTATACCATCCTATTTTAATTAGTATTGCTTTTTAGTTCGCTTTGAAGTCAGTTATTGTGATACCTATAGCTCGATTTGTTTTTTTCAGAATCACTTTGACAATTCTGGGACTTTTGTGATTCCATATGAGTTTTAGGAATTTTTAAAACATTCTGTAAAGAATGTCATTAATATTTTGACAGGGATTGTATTGAGTCTGCAGATTGCTTTATTGAGCATGGAGTTTTTTGTTTTTAATTTCTAATTTTTTGCATTTTTTAAAATTTTATTTGTTATACATACAAGTTTCATTTATTTCATATATACAGATTTAGAAACAGAATGACACTTCCCCTACTGTCCATCCTGCCCACAATCCATCCCTTCCTCTTCCTCCCTCTTACATCTCCACGCTTACTTTTTACAACGATCTATTTTCAGTTTACTTAATAATCATATAGTTAACCCTACACTTAGTAAAAGAGTTCAAAAAATAGTATGAAGAAAAAAACAAAATAAAACAAAAAATGCATTGTTTTTCAATGAAAGAGACAAGGGCTGTAAACAATCATCGAATCTCTAAATATCTATTTCATGGCAATATATCACATTTCAGGTACTCTATTAGTTAGATCAGGGAAAATATATTTGTCTTTTTGGGGACTGGCTTATTTCACTAAGTATAATAGTTTCTAGTTGCATCCATCTTGTTGCAAAAGACAGGATTTCATGATTTTTATAGATAAATACTACTCCATAGTGTATATATACCATAATTTCTTTATCCAGTCAATGGTTCATGGACATTTGGGATGATTCCATCTCTTAGCTTTCATATTGTACTGTAATGAATGTGGGGGTATTGATACCTTTTTCATATGCTTATTTCTTTTCCTTTGGGTAGATTCTTAGCAGTGGGATGGCTAGATAATATGGTAGGTCTATATTCAGATTTCTGAGACATCTCTATACTGTCTTCCATGGAGGCTGCAGGAGTTTACATTCCCATAAGCAGTGAACCAGGGCACCTTTTCTCCCATATCCTTTTCAGCATTTGTTGTTTCTTGATCTCTGTATGTGAGCCATTCTGACTGGAATGAGGTGAAACCTCACTGTGGTTTTGATTTGCATTTCCCTGATGGCTAGTGATCCTGAGCATTTTCCCAACTGTCTGTCGACCATTTGAATTTCCTTTTCCCATTACTTAACCAGATTGCTTGATTTGTTGTTGTTGAATTCCTTGAGCTCTTTATATATATTCTGAATGTTAACCTTTTATCAGTTGCATAGTTTGAAGATATTTTCTCCCATTTTGTCAGTTGCCTCTTGCTTTGCTAAGTGTTTCTTTTGAAGTTCAGAGGTTTCTCAGCTTGTCAATTTTGACTTTGATTGCCTGTGCTTCTGGGGTCTTTCCAAGAAGTCTTTACTATCACAATATATTACAGCATTTCCCCAATGTTCTCCAGTAATTTTATGTTATCGGGTCATAGATTTAAGCCTTTGATTCATTTTGAGTGGATTTTTGTGTAAGGTGTAAAATATGTGTCTAGTATAATACTTCTGCACATGGAGATCCAGTTTTCCCAGCACCATTTGTTGAAGAGACTTTCTTTAATTCAGGGATTGATTTTAGCTCATTTGTCAAAGGTTAATTGGTTGTAGATGTGCGGATTGATTTCTGGAGTTTCAATTCTGTTGCATTCGTCTACAAATCTGTTTTGGTACCACTACCAGGCTTTTGTGATTATAACTTCCCTGTATTATGCATATTGTGATCTAGAAAAAATGATGCTGAAATTCATATGGAGATACAGGAGACCTCGAATAGCTAAAGCAATCTAGTACAACAAAAACAAAGCCGGAGGCATCACAATACCAGATTTCAGGACATACTACAGGGCAGTTGTTATCAAAACAGGATGGTACTGGTACAGAAACAGATGGATGGATCAATGGAACAGAATAGAAACACCAGAAATCAATCCAAACATCTACAGCCAACTCATATTTGATCAAGGATCTAAAACCAATTCCTGGAGCAAGAACAATCTATTCAATACATGATGCTGGGAAAACTGGATTTCCACATGCAAAAGCATGAAGCAAGAACCCTATCTTACACCTTACACAAAAATCCACTCAGCATGGATTAAAGACCTAAATCTATGACCCGACACCATCAGGTTATTAGAGAACATTGGAGAAACCCTGCGAGATATTGGCACCGGCAAAGACTTCCTGGAAAAGTCCCTAGAGGCACAGGCAGTCAAAGCCAAAATTAACTATTAGGATTGCATCAAATTGACAAGTTTCTGTACTTCAAAAGAAACAGTCAGGAGAGTGAAGAGGCAGCTGACAGAATGGGAAAAAATATTTGCAAACTATGCTACAGATAAGGGATTAATAACCAGAATCTACAAAGAGATCAAGAAACTCCAAAACAACAAAACTAACAACCCACTTAAGAGATGGGCAAGGACCCCAATAGACATTTTTCAAAAGAGGAAATCCAAATGGCCAACAGACACATGAAAAAATGTTCAAGACAACTAGCAATCAGGGAAATGCAAATCAAAACCACAAGGAGGTTTCACCTCACCCCAGTCAGAATGGCTCACATACAGAAATCTACCAACAACAGATGCTGGCGAGGATATGAAGAAAAAGGGACACTAATCCACTGTTGTAGGATATTGTATTTTATCAAATGCTTTCTCTGCATCTATTGAGATAATCATATGGTTCTTATTCTTCAGTTTGTTAATTTGATGTCTCGCATTGATTGATTTGCGAACATTGAACCATCCCTGCATACCAGGGATAAATACCTGGTATGGGTATTTATTATGGGTGAATATTCTTTCTGATGTGTTGTTGGATTCTATTATCTAATATTTTGTTGATGAATTTTGCAACTATGCTCATCAGGGTTATTGGTCTATAATTCTCTTTCTCTGTTGTATCTTTTTGTGGCTTAGGAATTAAAGTGATGTAGGCTTCATAGAAGGAGTTTGAGAGGATTCCCTACTTTCAATTGTTTTTAATAGCCTGAGAAGAATTGAAATTCATTCTTCTTTAAATGTCTGGTTGAATTCAGCAATGAAGCTGTCAGTCCTGGGATTTCCTGGGCTTTTATTTGTTAGGAGGGTCTTTATTAATGATTAAATCTCCATTTTGGTTATAGGTCTGCTTATGTTTTCTATGTCGTTATGACTCAATTTTTGTAGATTGTATGTATATAGGAATCTATCCATTTA